>NW_013666141.1:496153-520653 GCF_000517525.1 Limulus polyphemus
GGGATGGGGACGCGAACCCGCGACCCGCAGATTGCGAGTCGAGCGTCCTGTCCACGTGGCCATGCCGGGCCGAGGTGTGTTTAGACTGTGAATACCAAAGATCATGGTTTGCGGCCCGTTGCTCCAAAAACGTGCTCAGCGCTTTAGGGGGTCATTGATATACTATAGCAATGACAGCCAAATCTCACTATTTGGTCAGAAAAGAGTAACCCCAAAGTTTGTACTGAGTGCTCTATTGATTAGCTATATTCCCTCTAACCTGTCAACTCGAAATTCGGGACGGTTATGCGCAGATAATCGAGTAGCTTTGCAGAAAAATTCTGAAATAAGCAGTCAAATTATTTTTATATTTTGGATAGATTTGTGCACATAAATGTTGTATGTGTATTATGTTACTTGGAGAGAAATTATTGTCATAACTGCTGTGCATATTTTTTGTATAAACATTGTGATTTCTTACTTCACATCCAGTATATATCTTGGATTTTGTTACAATTAAATAGATCTAACAATTAAATATATTTTTCTTTTCTATTTTTCAATAATAGCTATCATACACTTTTTAACAACCCTCTACTTCTTATAGTTGTCATTCTTTGATCTTTTAGTCTTGTATCAGATAGGCATGCTCTTACAGTCCTTGCATTTGCTGTTTATAGAGAGATTCAATTATAGAGATCGAATTTATAGCTTTTTTTGTTGTTGATAGATATGCTTATACAGATGCCTTGAATCTCCAATCTGTGGAAGATGCCATTCTGACAGCAACAGCTGCTAAAAAGTATCTTCTGCCCCATTTGCTTCGGGAATGTTTCAATTTCATTGAAAGAAATGTTACACCACAAACCGTATGTCAAGTGTTGGAGTTCGCCAACATGATGGAAGCCCATCATCTGACTTATCAATGTCTTAATATCATCGATCGACAAACATACCACGTGATTACATCTCCTGATTTCTCCGATGTAAGCTTGTCTGTTCTCGAAACCATTGTCCACAGAAGACATCTCAATCTGCATAGTGAATATTCTTTATACAACGCTATCTACATGTGGGGAAAAGAAGAATGTAAGAGACGTTTTGTAGAATCAGATATAGATAATATCCGTAACATACTGAACTCAACGTTACCTTACATTCGGTTTCTAACAATGACATCAGAAGAATTTTGCAAGGGTCCAGCAAAGTCGGGACTCCTTTCTAAGGATGAATGTCTTGGTGTATTTATGAATCTCGCTATTCCGAGAATTGTAACAATGCCTCTAGGACTAAGTACCGAGACAGATAAACGTACTAGTCCGCCAGAATATTTCGTTTGTTGTCTTTATAAGCCGTTGTCCTATCATACACCAGTTCGACCACTCCGAATTTTTGGGGTAACCTTCAGAGTTACCAACATGGATGTTTTTGTGGTTGGTTTGGGGCTTCCCATCCGTTTAGATGTGAGTTACTACTCTATAAGACAGCCTAAGGTTGAGGGATTGTTACGTTGTACCTACGGACTACACGAGGATCGACCTAACAAAGAGGAGATCGCTGTAAATTTCGTTCTGTCTAAGGGTAAAGATGTGAAGATTATGTTTCGGAAACCACTTTTCGTCCATAAGAGTATGCAGTACATAATTGAACTTAAGACGACATCACCTCTCACTGAAGACGCCATTGCACCGATCATTCGAGACCGGAAGCGAGATGTAAAGGTGGAGGATGTCAGTTTTCAGCTACTGCCTTTTCAAAGTGAAAGTCATCCTCGCAAAGCAGAAGTTATGGAGTTTTCAGAGATTTTTTTCTATATTTGAAATCTAAATCTAAAGAATCTGTAACGGCACGTAGGATAATATAGTGAACCAGTAGTCTTATTGTGTAGCTTTTATTTGTTCTACTTCTCTTTTAAAAATTCACATATATATAGATATACATATATATTTATGCTTCATTTAACGAATTTAGGACTATGGTTAAGTCTACAGGTGAAGGAATTTAGCTTGCCTTAATGGTAGGCCAGTACTAAACCGATTAAGCTAACAATTACCTGAAAGTAGGAGTAGTAGCTTTCTTTACTAGATCAATACAAGTTTCTGATAAGAAGGGTGTAAAATAACATTGTGATTATGCCTTGTTGTTGTACATTACTAACAACAAGGCATTTCGCCCATACCAGAGTTCAACACACTAAATGTTATATTACACTAGCTAAGGCATTATAAACTCTTAGAAATTGTATCTCGTAAGGCCTTGTGAGCTCTGGTATTTAGCCAAAAGCCTATTCGGCACTGACAGACAATAAACAAGATATAATTAAATTCTATTATACATTCTTCTTATTGGATATCTGTATTGAGCCGGTAGAAAACGATGTGATTTAGATTAATATCAGTCTTATGGTGGTATAATATTACATGTATCTTACTAGTAACCTTCATACTACGTAAGCCACGACGTTCTGCGTCTTAAAATTTATAGTTTCTTCAATGATTGATATATATAAAGTCAAATGTGTCTGTTGTAACCCTTGCGACAAAAGATGATCAATGGTATTGATTGAAGACCTTGCTGTCAGCAGTATACAACAACAATGTACGGTTGAAAAGCTATAATACACTCTTCTTACTGAAAACCCGCGTTGGGCCAGTAAAGAATGATGTGAATGAAATTATAACTAGTCTTATGTAATACCACACAAATATTTCTATTAAACGAAATGCTACACAAGGATAGGCGTTTTACAACGTAAAACCGTACTTAAACGACTGATATAAATAGCGTCTCAACAAAAACTTGATATGTTAAACCCACTCTGACTGATGAGCTCTGAAGGCCTAGTTAGCAGTGGCGCACAACAAACAAGGTATAGTTGAAATGCTATTATACACTCTTCTTACTAAACATTAGTATTGGACCAGTAAAGAACGATGTGATCTAAATTAGTATCAGTCTTATTGTGATATAATATCACATATATGTTACTACTAAACGGCATGCTATGCAAAGGAGGACGTTTTATGCCATACGATTTGTAGTCTCTTCAATGGCTGATGTCCATAAGGTCTCGAAAACTCTGTTGTAACCCAACCGACCAGTGATATTGAGCGAAGGTCTTGCAGGAAGCAGTATACAAAAACAAGGTAGGGTTGAAATGCTATAAAGTATAATACGTACTTGAAACCCGTAATAGGCCAGTAAAGAAATGTGTTACTTAAATCATTATCTCTGTTATTTTAATTTAATATCATACAATTTTTTTATAGAAAACAAAGTTCAGAATTTAGCCTAATCGATTTAAAACCTGTGTACTATCACATCAAACCAGATTCGAACCTGCTAATGCAGTGTGACTTGACATGAATTAATACTTACGTCTAATATAGCCATATGGATCAAAGGCATTCGAAAAGTAGAAAAATGTGTTTCTTTATTTGGTTTTTTAGCTTACTGATGCAGCAAAATAAGTATCAGCTTTGTACAACAGATGGCGAAATTATAGATATTAATCGAATTAGCAATTGTTTGTGTATGCTTTATAGTAATAACAATTATTTACCTACAAGTGTAAGAGGATTTTTTAGAGTAAGTCAACATTGTTTGTTTGCTTGTTATTATGTTATCGAACCGACAGACCTTTGCTGTTGTGTTATTTTTAATGTAAAGCAAACTGAACTGCAAGAGTGATTTAATCTACTCAGCCATAGGCCTGTCTATACTAAAGGCTTCTTCTAAGAAAAATAATGGAAATAAACGATAAAGACAAAAATATATACAACTAAGTAAATTAGAGTAGTTGTAGAACATATTTAGTGATAAGCATAAAGCTACACATTTGGTTATTAATGTTGGACCAATTACATAGATTGAACGCCGAATTTTGGTGTTAGAAACTTTCAGACTTTCTACTGAGCTACTGAGAGTAATAGCTAAAATATAAAAACCAAAGAAAACGCATCATTACTCGATTTTGGTAGAATTGTTATCCAACAAACCTAAGTTCAAGTTGCTTTTAGAAACGTGTTATGAAACAGGCACGAAAATTTAGAACCCGGAGAGTTAGGCTTATTTATGTTCTCTCTTTTTAAAAAAAAATCAATTACATATTTTCTTTTTTTATGCGAAACAATTTTAGCAGGATCTGTTTTAAATAACGGTATATGATTGTCTGACGAAAATATGGTCTTGCAGAAAAATTAATATTTTCAAATAAAAAAGGCAATAATGCCATAATATTTTTAATCAAAAAGTTAACGACAAATTGTAGTACCAAGGTTATAATTTTCTAAAATGTTATCAAAGAAATGATGAATCTCTATCAAAAAAAAGTGTTAAACAGCAGCCGCAAGACTTTTTTCAGTGCATCACAGAATTAAATTGAACAAAAAGCATAAACATATTCCCCTGGCGTCATAAAAGAGATGGTGTTTCACTGAATCTCAAATAACAATTTCGTGAGCTTGTAAATACGAGTATATGAAATAAAATGTCTGTTTGGATTGTTCTAATAGGTGTTTGTTTTTATCATAATTTAACTTTACATCAGAATTATTTGCGATTGGTGCCATAAGCCCTCCACCCGTCACTTGCTCATTGTCTTAATTTGCTGTTTTTATTCACCTTATAAGGGCTCCATGGTGTGTTTAACGTTCCATTACCCACAGCACAGATATCCAAATTTTGCAGATTTGCTATTAACTAAATGAAACATTTTACCTTTTTTTCAGAGTCATCCTCGGTAAAATGTCGAAAGACTAGTAGGATTCATGTATTTTAAACGAAAATTTCAACTTTGTTAAAACTCACAATTACTTCTCTAGATTTAATTGTAATTTAAATTTGTGAAATGTGTTTGTGCATAAAACTGGTAAATAATTGAACTCTTTGAATTACTTGATTAAACGACATCAAGATAGAACTGCTGTATACGTGTTTTGTATATACTGTACATTAAGTTTCAATAAAAGTTGCAAAAAATATAGTAGCGAATTCTTTTCAATAATTTTACGTTGGTGTTTGGAGCTGCTGAATCATTTATACGAGCCAGTTTATAATAATCTCGAATAATGTGAGTAAATTATGTTATAAATATTGAAGATGTCGATAAACCAGATTTACAATGAATTATTAAACAAAAGGATTTGGCTCCAGATCTTCTCTATCTTAAGGTTCGAACTTTTTTATTATATATTAAACTAAGCAGAAGTTATAACATTATATTAATAAGTGGTTGCGTATGAATCTGTACAAACACTTAATATATACATAAATCTTATTAACTCGCATATTTACAATCAGTCTTCATTAATAACTATTAAGTTTGATTAGAGGTAAAAAACTAATTTTGTAAATATGATAAACCTTTATATGAGATCGGTAACTTTAAATACATCACCATACTTTTGGTTTATTGATTAACAGACTTCAGCAGTACGGCACCCCCAATAGGAAGACGAATAAATTCAATATTCTGATTACAATATGTTACTTCATGGTTAAACAAATTTCATCATTACGTATTTGAGTTCACAGTGAAACACATTTTACCGATAAGATAAACATGAATTCAAGATTAATGAGTTTTTGTTTTGATTTTTCACAGAAAAAATATGGACACAATAAATCAAAATACAAGATTCACTAACAGAAACTTGTTAAATCATATTGCATTTGTTGGTGAAACACATTTTACTAATACAAAGAAACTAAACAATAATCAAACATAACGTTAGAAACCTTGTGTTATTTTGTAGTAAAAACACTTTATTAACACGAAAACTAAACACATTAATATCGATAAATGTTCTTTCGTTCAGTGAAATTCATCTTATAAATGACACAAACCTAAATATGAAGGGCCAAGCACACACCCAGTGGTAAGTGTGTTGGACTGTGTATCGGAGGTTCCATTGTTCGGGCTTCGTTGTCACTCGCCCAAAGCATTTTGGGGCCGTGGGTGTAATATAAGATTGTCTGTCAAATCTTACTGACAAGATCTGGCGATGGGTGTGGTGTTAACTAGCTGCCTTCACTCTAATCTATCATTTTAAATTAAGGGACGTCTAGCGAAGATAGCTCTCAAGTAGCTCTACACGAAATTAAACAAACAAACAAACAAACTAAATATAGTATTAACTTGTGAGGTAACATAACAATTTTAGAAGCATTAATAAAATCACAAGAGAACAAATTCATCCCCACATTAGGTTACCAAACCAAAACCATGATCAGCTAAGAAACATTTCGCTCAATGTCAGCTTTCATTAGCCCAGCTAGGCTGGTTTTAATAAACTAGTTAAGCAGAAGAGCTTTATAAAAAGAATTAATTCTGAGTAAAATAGACCATGTTATAATCTGAGCACCTTAGCCAATATAACTTTATACCCTTTTAAATGGCTCAGAATAATTTGAAGATTTTCTCATTTAATTTGCAGTTGTTCATTTCTGTATCTGTTATACATTATCTGCACAATAAGCTCAGCATACAAATGAGTTCTTCGAGTTTTTTTTCATGTTAATGACCTTGGTTGTTAATTGGCATTACTTTTGAAACTCTGTTGGCCGAGTTCGTAAACGTTGAAAAAATTTTTGTATTGTTCTACTTCGTTAGGCTTTATATGAGATCGATTTTTTATTACACGCTTTTCTTCAAACCCGAAGAACGCAATGTTCATTTAGGCTCCTGTTCATTATCATATAACATGGTTTTATTAAAAAAAGAGAGGTTGTGTGCTAAATGTATAACACAATGAAATCCATAAGCAACAGCTGAAACCAACTGTAACATCGAACAAGCTTTCCGACGAATGTACACAACTCTCACATATTAATTAAGATATTGTGTTAAACTGACAATCATCAAAAGCTAGGCTTAAAGATATAAGTAATGAAATATTTAGTGTTCAGTCTTAACAAATTGACGGTATAACTAGATATTAAGTAAAGTTTTAAATTTATGGAAAACATGTAAGTGGAAAGGTAAAAATGTCTTCGTAAATTATTAATACTTTTTGACAAAGGATCCTCATATGGATCAGATCTAAACATTAATCTAGTGAATAATGTTGTCATACCGCATAGCAAGGAACATTATACTGGTTAAAACGCATTGATTCATCGGTTGATTACTCTCGTTATTATTGGTCGTAATCCCAATAATATATCACGAAACTCAGCCAAAATATGGGACTTAATTTGATCTTGGTTCTATATACTAAGCCAACAATGCACAACTCACTAACCTTAAAAAAATGGAATATATCTTATATGCATATAAAAACTTTAGCTCCACAGTGGCACAGCAGTATGTCTGCGGACTTACAACACCAGAATCCGGGTTTCAATACCCATGGTGGGCAGAGCACAGATAGCCCATTGTGTAGCTTTGTGCTTAATTACAAACAAACAAATAAAAACTGTCGTTTGCTTCAAACATAGTAACAGTGTATCCCAAACTTTGAACAGTCCTCTCTAACAACATCAAGTGACCAAAGAAAGGCTACTAATCTGCTCCAACAGTGTAACTTTAGATCAACTTAACGTCTGAGATAAACAGTAACGTCACATGCTAATACAGCGGAGACACTTGTGTTAACTTAAATGGTTTATCGATTTAATCAATGGTTCTGGACTTATTACTCATGTTATCTCAACAGTGAGGTTTATTAAGATACTCATTACTTCATTTTGGTGTTCAGAAACCATACTAGAGTGAAATAGAGCTTATGGACTTATTACTCATGTTATCTCAACAGTGAGGTTTATTAAGATACTCATTACTTCATTTTGGTGTTCAGAAACCATACTAGAGTAAAATAGAGCTTATGGACTTATTACTCATGTTATCTCAACAGTGAGGTTTATTAAGATACTCATTACTTCATTTTGGTGTTCAGAAACCATACTAGAGTAAAATAGAGCGAAACACGATGACAGAATTCCTTGTTAGTTTTCGACATTTACGCAAAGTTATTCAAGGGCTATCTGCTTAGCCGTCTCTAATTTTCGACAGTAACAAGACGCGAACGTAGGCCCGCAGATTCGTAGTCCTACACGCCAACATTGGACCATGATGCTCGACTACAATGACGGGAAACTTACCATATTTGTAGACATATCCCTCGGCAACTAAGACGAGGGATAATCTGTCAGTTTGTTTTTTTATCATTTGCTCACCTATCGCTAAGGGTTTGTTTGTTTGTTTTGAATTTCATGCAAACCTACACGCGGGCTATCTGCGCTAGCCGTCCTCAATTTGGCAGTGATAGACTAGAGGGAAGGCAGCTAGTCATCAAAACCCACCGCCAACTCTTGGGCTACTCTTTTACTAATGAATAGTGGAATTGACCGTCACATTATAACGCCCCCACGGCTGAAAGAGCGAACATGTTTGGTGGAACGGAGATTCTAACCCGAGACTCTCAGATTGCGAGTCGAGCGCCCTAACCACATGGCCATGCCGGGCCATCGCTAAGGTATAGTTTGTAGTTTAGTCCTATAAAATTTATGGAATGAGTTTTCTTTTCACAAAAACAGTGTTACATCAGTTATGTCAGTAACATGTGTGCACTTAATCAATATTTTTAATCTTAAAATGTATTTATCGTAATGATGAAAAGTATTTCATAGACATCTGACAAACAGCCATTAATTGCATATTTAGATTTATCTTACAATAAGAACCCATGAGTGAAATCAAAGAAGTATACGTTATAATGTTAATAATCATTTGTTTAATGTTGTTGTACAGATGAGCAATGAATTAAAACGAAGTTTTGGTAAAATGTGTTTTTCCATGGAGTACCATAAGCTCGAAATCTTGAGCTTATATTTGCTGTATTCATAATTGAGTTTGATCATGAAGTAATACACAATTACTGGGACTATGATGAGATCTGACAAAATAAACATTCTGTTTCAATATCACAGAACTATTATCTTTGTAGATAATATTTGCACTCCCAAAATAATTTACGTCCCACAAAATTATATTTCATATTTTAATATGAACTATGTGATAGAGGTTTTAACTTATGGCTAGGGTTTAGGATTCAGTGCTTCACTAATAAGTAATACAAAAATATTAATCCTGAGTTTCGGGTCGTCGTATTGATGAACATTGTATTAGATTCGTTGTTTTCTAAAAGGTATTAATCGATAAGGTTAGAAAAGGTTAAAACTGGGTACAGCACCAACACTGACTAGCTGATATTAATAAGTTACTTGCATATAGCACTGATACTGACTAGCTAACATTAGTATATTATTTGGGAACAGCAACAGTACAAACTAGCTGAAATTAGTAGATTATTTGGGCACAGCAACAGTACAAACTAGCTGAAATTAGTAGATTATTTGGGCACAGCAACAGTACAAACTAGCTGAAATTAATAGAGTTTTTGGATATAATACCGATACTGACTAACTAACCTTAGTAGACTAATTGAGTAAATCACCAGTAATGACTAAATAACATTACTAGATTACTTGGGTACAGCACCAGTAATGACTAATTGACATCAGTAGACTAATTGAGTCAATCACTAGTAATGACTAATTGACATGAGTAGACTAATCGAGTAAATCACCAGTAATGACTAACTAACATTACTAGACTACTTGGGTACAGCACCAAACTGACTAAATAACATTTCTAGACTATTTGAATGCAGCACTAAAACTGACTAGCTGACATTAATAGAGTTTTTGGGTACAGCACCAATACTGACTAGCAGACTTCTTGGGTAAAGCACCGATACTGACTAGCAGACATTGGTAGATTTCTTGGGAAAAGCAACCAATCAATATGTTGCTAGCTAACAATTACTTGAATTGTTGGATACAACACCAAAACCGACTAGTTGATACTACCCGATACCAAAAGGCTATTTGTGTAAAGCACATTAGTAGACTACTTGGGCAAAGCACATTAATAGACTACTTGGGTAAAGCACCAATATTAGCTAGCTGAATGGCATGAGTGGCAGTGAAATATTGTACTTTCTAAAATTTTCTCACTCTAAGTCAACCATTCTGGCTTCCTCCGTTTAGCAATACGTTTCTGATGAGGCAAATTACGATTTGGCTACAAATGATAATGAGTGAGAATATGTTGCATTCATATATCGGAATCATTGTAACCAGATTGTGCCACTTGCAAAATTTCTGTAGGTGATTACATTAATCTTTTCCTGTATGCTGTTACTCCAAAACTGAATGCCCCGACGACACAACCTTGACCCGCTCGTGTACCCCAGGGCTCATACTATCAGTGGTCAACCTCAGTACGCGGACTTTAATCATTGATGACGTTAATTCGGGGTCATATTCCTTGATTTTATTCGGAGTAACTCATCGATATGTACATAATACTTTGATTGAATATACCGAAAGAATATTTACTGTAACCTTCATTTCTTCACTTCTGTAAAATATTATCCTGAATCCTTAAACTGTGAATTCCTTTCGTGTCTTTTCCGGGATTATTATTTAAGTATTCATATGAGTCAAGGATCGTGTCGACATTTACTGTCTTAATATTCTGACTATTTCAGTTAGATGGTCTATCAGCGATGTGTATTGATACTGACTTCACAGGAATTTATACCTTCATCCTGAATGTCATCAATAAAGTGATAACGAGACACTTTAGGGCATTTTAAAGCAGGATATCCGGACACTTCAGGACATTCTTAAGCAGGAAATCAGGACACTTTATGGCATTTCTAAGCAGGATATCAGGATACCAGATAATTTCTCAGCATGATATGACGACACTTCAGGGCATTTCTAGGAAGGATATTAGGACATTTCAGTGCATTCCTACGAAGGATATCTGTGAAAGATACTTTGTATCTTCAATAAGTTTCACATGAGTCGGGGAGGGGCCTAGTGGCTAGTGTTTCGAACTGCGAAATCGAGGGTCTTTAATTAGCGTCCCTTTGCCGAAAAATCGCGCTCCGTACTTTGGAGCCGCGAGTGCACTATAAGAGTGAAGGTCAAATCCCACCATTCAGTTAGAGTAGCCAAAAAGGATGCTGTAGACTAGTTGCCTTCCCTCCAATTTATCTGTTCAAAATTAGAGAAGGCTAGTGAAGACAGCCTTTTGTGTAGCTTTGCGCGAATATCCAAAAGAAACAAACAAATTGATAGGAAAACTTTCAAGGCCAACTTTTTTCTGAGAAATAATAGCTAAGGTCAGAGCTCTGTTAAATATTGTGTAACTTAAAAATACTACTTCGGAATCATTTCATTTATTAATCATCCTTTTTAAAGCTCACTATAACATTCAACTATAATTATCAAACATGATACGAAGAACATACATCTGATATTACAGAAATATTACAAGTTTTGTACAGAAATGAGCAAAGTATATTACATATTTATCTAAACAAAATTGTATGTGTTTTTTGTTTGCTCAATGATACGTATCAGTTGGCCTTATTGTAATACATCATATCATATAAAAAAAAATTAAGCAGTTGACTAAAAAGAAATAGCTTTACTCATACAGAACTGATAAATAAAACGATGGAAAAACTATAAAGTGAGAAAACATGATGTTATGGAAGAGATGTCTGAGAAATAAGGACTCACTTACTGAGAGAGTGGAGATGCACTATCTTTTTTTTCGCAACCTTCACATGTCAAATGAAACTAAAATATAAGAATTAGAAAACGATATAGGTACTAAAGCCTATAACATCTAAAATTAACGAAGTTGCCATTCTAACATCGATATACATATTAACCATATGGTAATAATTACTTTAAATAAATTAAAATATGTTTTTCAAGTTTTATAGTCGTATATCTAATAATTATAATCAGGGCACCATAATAATTAAAATAAATTGTAAAAAACCATTTTTAACCATGAAGAAAGACGTATACTTGTAGTAATCATGCTTTGACAAGCCAAAATATAACTTTATGACGGTAATTATTAATATAAGTATATTTATAAATATGCCCTAAAACATGTTAGTTAAAACAAGCAAAAATAAAGAGTGATTATGAATATATTTTCAGCATTTTAATACTGCTTCACAAAAGTACGAAATAACTAAACATTTAGCGCGTTTGTAAGTTATTTATGATAAGTTGAAAGTGAGTTTAGTTGCCTCTTTAATTCTAGTTTTTGGATACAACTGAACGTACCTGTTGTACATTGTTTCTTTGCACTACATGTTAAAGAAAGGGGATTCCAATGCTAGTATAATGTAAACTATTTGTTAATGATGGTCAATCCCACTTTTAGTTGGTACAAGAGTAGCTCAAGAGTTGGCGGTGGGTGGGGATGACTAGCTGCCTTCCCTCTAGTTTTTCACTGCTCGTTTAGGGACGGCTAGCGCAGATAGCTCTCGTGTAGCTTTGCGCGAAATTTCAAACAAGCCAAACGAAACTTAAAAAGAACCTCTAACCAGAAACCTCCATATAATCACCGTAAGAGATGTTGTGATTCTAATGTACATGTATAGCTTACTGACCATACAAAATACCTTCCACAGACTAACTCTCACAAGTATTTCATTATCAATTTAATAATGTCATTTAGGATGAAAGTATATATTTCTGAAGTCGGTATCAATCCACGTTGATAAAAGACACCTAGATGAAATAGTAAACTTCTTATGACAGTAAATGTCGACATGATTTACAACTTAGATGAATACCTAAATAAGGTTACAATAGATATTATGTGAATTCAGTAAAAGTATTATGTACCTACGGAAGAAATTACCCATTTAGTTTATCCGGGATAAAAGCAGTGGATATGACAAAGACTTTTGTCATCAAGGATTAAAGTCAATATACTTTGGTTGAACAATGATAGTGTGAGTCCTGAGATACACCAGCAAGTCAAGGCTATGTCGTCGGAGCATACAGATGAAGATTAATGTACACACCTACAGAAAGTTTGCAAGTGGCGCATAGTTTGGTTATAGTGATTTAGATATATGAATGCTCAATCTTCTCATTCATCATTACCTGAAGCCAGATCGTAGTGCGCCACATCAGAAACGTATTGCTACAGAATTGTTGACTGACAGCGAGAAAACCCTAGAAAGCACAACATCCCACTGTTCATACCGCTCATCAACATTGACAATATCATTCAGCTGGTCAATAGTGCTGCTTGATTGAATCATTTTCATAGTGTATATCTGTTTATAGAAAATTCACGATTCGAAATTATTCTTTACTGACATTTGAATAAGAGTCAGACTTTCGTGTAGAAAAGAAATGCAATTTAACGAATACATCGTGTTCTTATCCAATAAATATTTACATCTGGAAATAAAGTGACTATATAGTGATACTATCACAATAAATATTTAAATGTAGAAATTTTGTTTGTTTGTTTGAAATTAAGCACAAAGTTACACAATGGGCTATCTGGGCTCTGTCCACCACGGGTATCGAAACCCGGTTTCTAGCGATGTATGTACGCAGACATGTCGCTGTGCCACTGGGAGGCAGATGTAGAAACAAACTGCTATCAAGCGAATATGTAATGTTCTTATCATAATAAATATTTACATATGGAAACAAATTTCTATCAAGCGATTATATAATGTTATTTTCACAATATACATTTACATGTGGAAACGAACTGCTATCAAGTGACTACATAGTGTTACTATCACAATAAGTATTTAGATGTAGAAAAAACCTGCTATCAAGCGACTACATAGTGTTCTTATCACAACAAGTGTAAAAATACTTTAAGAAAAATTAGGAAGTAGGAATGGGAGCAACAAAAAGTAAGGAAACAAGGTAGGAATGGGAGGTATAACATTACAACATTTGGTAGTTTCTGACACGCTGCAACGTCAAAGTTGGTGTTGCCATCGTTCCACCCATTCCAATTTTGTGTGTTTTTGTAACTTGGTATTTTTTAAAACAAAATGAAAGGTGTATATAGCTAAATTGGTCTGTTGTAAAGTTTTCAGCAACCAAGTACATATACGTGTATGTAATCAAATTACGTGACCCTAATGAAATACATGACATCATAAGGGGGTGTTTGATGTTGGAAGTAAGACAGGAAGCACCAACAGTCATACTTTGCTTATGGGAGACATTATAGTTATCTGACTGGTAAGGAGTGGGTTAAACGAATAGTATCAAAACCTCTGATTTTTGATTTTTTTTAATTTGTTGAGTATTTAGAAAGGATTAGCTACTGATAAAATTCAATTCAAGAGTATAATAGGATCAAAGTTCAAAGCAAAACACGAAGTAGGAATGGGTGGAATAATGGCTAAACCAACTTTGAGGTTACAAGTGATGTAATGTTATCCTGCCCATTCCTAATTTGTTTCCTTACTTTTTGGTGCTCCCATTCATACTTCATAATTTTTTATTGGAAATTTTTTATACTGGTGTTTTAGCTTTATTTGGTATTAAATCACGACAGTGACTGGGATTTAGGCCTATCCTTCTCGTAGCTTTTCTTAGAGCTATCTCTTGACTTCCTGGCTTTTGTTGATATCTTTGCTATACTTTTTCTTTCATCTACATAAGTAACCAAATATTTCCAAGAATAAATTTTATCTACAACTAAATGTTGAATTTCTGTCAGTTCCATGAAGTTCGATTTGAATAAAAGCATTTTAAACTGAATAGTGCTAGACAGTTTGACAGTGGCTAATAACCATAAGCTTGTAAGATTCACTCAGTACTTACTGGATACTTATGTAGGGATTTTTGTATGGTCTTGTGTATTCATTCCTACCTTGTTTCTGTACTTTTTGGCATTGCCACCCGTACATCATACTTCATTTGCAATTTTTATTACTTGTACATTCTCGGGCGAAGTCCAGCTTACTGCCCAGACTCAAATTATTTTTTAATCTTTTGTATAAGCCTAATTCAGCTAGCAAGTGTCTTGTTTGCCCCGATGAAGCAGTAATGGCGAAACGTTGGCTTATATAAAACCAATGATGCTCTCTGGAGTAATAGGTCGTGATTTATGTTTCTCATTTTTATCTCCATTTATGTTTAACTTTAGGTTTTTATTAGATTCATGAAGTGGAAGCTGTTTTCATACGGTTTAAGATGGTCTTGCGTGATTTTATTCTTATACCATGATCAATGTCATTATGATATATGTGGTAGATGATACCACCACTTTATATTTATCCTTAAGCATGTTTATCCTACTTTAGAGGAGTTCATAAAAGTAATTTGAAATAGCAAATTAATTTAGCTGTCACATATTATAATGGAGAAGTAATCATTAATATAATAGTTCACACACCCTCTTTTATAATGTATGTTACAGTAAACTGGGAGTACACGTATTAGTTATAACATTATATTACCTAACATTTCACCCAAAGTTTGCTTATTTTGCGCTATTCCACAGTATTACTGTTACATTAGTCTTACTCTCATTGATTATTGCAATGCTTAAACTTCATAAGGCCGTGTTCAATGCAACATTAATGATATATATATATCATTAATGTACTGATTTCATTATAAAAACAGGTTTTGATTCAAGTGGTTTTTATCATTCTTATTTGCACTATATTTTCGGGAATAGAGCTTATTCTGTAAATAAATGACAATAATATTTTTCTCTTCCATCTAGCCAGGATGGCAGCCTTTTCTTTGGTTGGATTAATGACTAAAGCTTTCTTCGCATATTCAGCATTACTATTTCTAACCTTATCTCTATTCTTGCAGTAATGCTCTCTTCGCTGGGACAAAGATTTTATAAGGTTATCAACATCAGATTTTCTCCATTCTCTCATTTTGTTTCCTTAAAGGTATATTTTAAAAATTGTACTGTTTCAAGTACAACCTTAGATGTCAGTAGATCACACCTAGTTTGAAAATAATGCAAAAGTAAATTATACAACTTATCGTTCTTGTTTTCAGTTCAGAGCACTCGGGCAAAGCCATGTCAGACTTCGGCAATGGTAGTGTTCGTCCTCACGTAGGAGACTCACGCCTTAGGCACACTGCTATGATAGAATTACATTGTCCAACATATAACCCTCGAGTGAGATGGCCCCCCAGTGGCACAGCGGTATGTCTGCTGACTTACAACACTAGAATCCTGGTTTCGATACCCGTGGTGGGCAGAGCACAGATAGCCCATTGTGTAGCTTTGTGCTTAATTTCAAACAAACGAGTGAGATGTATAGAACTGAAAAACTTCACTTTTAAAGGTTAGATTGTAATTAAAATCTAGATCTAGAGAACTTACGTAGTCCACGTTGTTTTTTTTTTATCTAGCTGATATAGCTGCAGGCTGATCATGTAGCAGGTGCGCATAAGCAATGGTGCACCCGCACGTGATATGAGAGCGGGTTGTTACTTGGCAACTCACAGACCAGTATTGTAATAATAGAACATAGCTGCTATTTTTAGCTCGTTAGTAGTGTTGCAAAATTGTTATTGTTATTACCAAGGTTATAAGTAGAACTAAGAAAAACGCTTTTAGCCAAGTTAGCTAATTCAATCATGTGCATTTACATTGGCATAAGGTGAAGGCAGGAGAGAGCTATGCTTTTTCAACAGTGTCAGTCAATCAGTTAGTCAGATAGTCAGATTGACAACTTTGTGGTTTGTGAAATTTTTGGTTTTATTTTACCGACTTTCTCAAGTGCTTTGATGGTTTGTTCCTATGCAGTTAAATTGCTTACTACTCAACAGTGTGTGTAAAGTGATTATAAAGATTTGTTTACATGCTGTTTGCAGTGTTTTTGAGATTTTAGTTTGTTTTGCACATCTGGCCCATTCCTATTATAAGCATTACCGTACTTATGATAGATATCTACATTTGGTGAAGTAGCAAAAAACACCATTACTAGGTCTAACTGAGTTGTCTTAACTTATAAGAATCATACTTCAAACTGTTGTTGCCTCGCTCACTGTTAGAATGTTCCCTCTAAACACTTTATTTCCATGCAATGACTAGCCAATGATGTTATGTATATTCATGATAAGATTAGTTGTCGAAACGATGTACGTTATATTATTTGTTTTAGTTTTTTTACCTTTTGAAACGATTTTATATATACACTCTTTTAACTCTTATAGAGAAGTGAGAAAATCATCTTCACATACACACTACTTGCCTATATGATGTAGTTGTTATTTTATTTCTGTTGGATGTACAGGATGTCTGGAAAGTATATTAACAAAATTACACTTATTTTGTTAATATAAATTTCTGACAACTTGTATATTAGACTCCAATTTAGTTAAACGTTGAAAGATTATTTACCTAATAGTATATCTTAGATTATTTTTTATACAAAGAGCTCATTCTTATTAGCTTTATTTTCAAACTTTTACTTGGTGATATTTCTTAATATTAAACCTAAATGTAAATAACATTCGCTGATAAGTTTCATGCAGTTCATGTAAATTCTGTACATATAAATAAGCATAACCAAAACAGGATACAAATCACATACTTGCGTCACCTAGTAGGTAATTTGTATTTCTTACTTACAGAATTTTCATGTGAAGCGAGTGTTTGACTTGTATCCCGTTTTGTTGACATTTACTTACAGAATTTCTATGTATTACACATTAGGTAAAGCGAGTGTTTGACTTGTATCCCGTTTTGTTGACATTTACTTACAGAATTTCTATGTATTACACATCAGGTAAAGCGAGTGTATGAATTGTATCCCGTTTTGTTGACATTTACTTACAGAATTTCTATGTATTACACATTAGGTAAAGCGAGTGTATGAATTGTATCCCGTTTTGTTGACATTTACTTACAGAATTTCTATGTATTACACATTAGGTAAAGAAGTTACGTAGACTTATTTGCCTGTCATCGCTGCAGGCAATCACACTCGATTTCCTGACATAATTTATGAAATGACAACATTCAATACACTAGGAGTCTTGATTTTTGAGAGTAGAGATAGATAGAGTTAGATGGGCTTAAGCCATGTATTAGATGTATTTTGGGGATAAAATGAAGGATAACTAATCTCTGGTGAACTTTAAGATGCGAAGAAAGGGTACTTTTTATCTGGTAGCTAATTTATTGTTGTCTTAGTATATTTTAATGATAAATTATTCTAAGTGTAGGATATATATATATATATATAGTGTATAATTCAATTATTTTAGGCCTTTCATATTTTCTGTCTTCTCAAGTCCTAAGTAAACTCTTGAGAATACTTTTTACTCTTAGGAGCTTCGTCGATGACAGAGTATACTGAATTTCATTTACAGAATATATTCAAACTCAATTCTTACTAGGGAAGAAGGGGAGAGGCCCCACTATAATTTTTCATCCATAGGACACGTAGCAGAATAAGCAAATCTTGTATCAAAAAATTGGTAAGTTAAAACAATATTTGTTTTTTCTGAATTGAACTAAAAGCTTTTAATATGTGGTATGAATAATATAGAGTAATGAGCACGCTTCATTAGTATTCATTCATTCTACTTCTATTCAGACTTATACATTTTAAACCATAAATGGTTTACTTATGGACTAGGACAATGAAAACCAGTTTACTATTTTTGGTTCAGACTTGTGTTGTTAACGTCTAAAAATCACATTGACTGTGATTCTAAACTGTAAACTCGAATCACGCCATATTAATTAAAGGAAATAATAACCATGGCTTGATTATTTATTTGCAGACACAATGTGCTTCTTTGTAATCTTAGTTACCCTTTGCCAGTTTCCCTTTCTAAGAGGAAATATGTTCAAAGTGACCGGTAGAAAGTAATTTATTCAGCAACTCTTTTTTTGCACAGTATTGAAATTAGGAGCTAGAAAGGAAGGGCCTGTTAGAAAAAATGGTTCATTGTCATTTCTTTACATAATAAGTTGTATTCCCGAAAATACAGTGCAAAGGAAGATAATAAAAACCCCTTAAATCAAAACCTGTTTTTATAATGCAATCATTAAACTATATAGCATTAATATTGCATTTAACATGGCCTTATAACGTTTTAGCATTGCCGTAACCTATGACAGTGAAATTAATGTAACAATATTACTGTGTAGCAGTGCAAAATAAGCAAACTTTGGGTGAAATGTTAGGTAATATAATGTTATAACTAATACGTGTACACCCAGTTTACTGTAACATACATTATACAAGAGAGTGTGTGAGCTATTACATTGATGATTACTTCACCATTATAATCTGTAATAGCTGAATTTGTTTCGCAATTCAAATTGATTTATGAACTCGTCTAAAGTAAGATAAACATGTTTAAGGAAAATGTAAAGTGATGATATACTTTATCATCTACCACATCTATCATAATGACATTGATCACGGCGTAAGAATAAAAGAACGCAAAACCATCTTAAACTGTATATAAACAGATACCACTTCATGAATCTAACATAAACCTGAAGTTAAACATAAATGGAGATAAAAAAAGAAACATAAATCACGACCTATTACTCCAGAGAGCATAATTGGTTTTATATAACCCAACGTTTTGCAATTACGGCTTCATCGGGGCAAACAAGACACTTGCTAGCTGAATCAGACTTATACAAAAGATTTAATATTTTTGAGTCTGGGCAATAAGGTGGACTTCGCCTAAGAATATGCAAGATGGGCTATCTGTGCTCTACCCACCACGCGTATCGAAACCCGGTTTCTAGCGTCGTAAGTCCACAGATATACCACTATGCCACTGGGGGGCATGATATAGGGATGGTAATGCCAAAAAGTACAGAAACAATGTAGGGATGAACACAGAAAACCATACAAAAATCACTAAATAAGTAGCCAGATTTTTTCAAGAAGAACTTTTATCTACAACTAAATGTTGAATTCCTGTCAGATCCATTCAGGTTTGAATAAAAACATTTAAAACTAAATAGTGCTATACAGTCTTACAGTGTTCTCAAGTACTCTTAAAGTACTAAATCCATTCATTTTTTGGTTAGCGTGGGAGAAGAAAGAAGAAAGAGGAACATTTTGGCTCTTTAGCTAATTCCAAGTTCTTCACTTTAGCAACACTTTTCAATGATATTGGGAGTCTCATAAGCCGTGAAACACTCGACAATGACAAATAGGTGCTCAAATAAAGCTATATCTGAGCTTTAGTAGTTATTTGTAAGCATCACAGAGTAACAGATTGAATGCTGCAGCCATATTTTCTCAGCCCATCCCCACACCTGAAAGTACATGCAAACAGACAAGATTATACTACTTAAAGCACACATATGTTATTGTACTAATTAAATACAAGCAGTAAGAATTTAAAATTACAGGGTAATTTTTTATTTAACTGTGGCTTATTCTCTGAAGTAAGTAGGGCTTCTTTGCATTTTCTATCTAAAAAACTATGGCAGTGAGTAAGAATGTTTGCTGTTATGGGACAATCAATATCAGTTATACCATGTTTACCAACAAAATGTTCAACTACATCATTGATTTTAATGTCTAATGTATGCAGAACTTGAAGGTGTTCGTTAATTCCCTCCCTAATAGTTCTGCCTGTTTCATCAATGTATATAGAACCACAAAGTTTGAATGATAAACTATATATTACATTTTCGTGATTACAGTTTCCTCTTAAACCTGATTTACAACTGTACTTTTGTTTGCAGGTTTATTGCATGTTTTGTGTTTAAAAGCTGATCTTACTAACATATATTTTAAAGTTCTACCTGGTCTCTATGTAACTCTGATGTCAAGACCTGATTGTACTAGACAGGTATGCATAAATAAAACCAATTATGTTTTCTGGAGTAATAAGTTGTGTTTTATTATATCTTTTTAACAATGAATATAACTTTCCAGTTTGCCCTACAAACTTCAAACTCACATAATAAATGCAGATATTTCTAAGACAATCACGATTGCTGCTGCATCAACTCTAATTGCAAAATTACATTTAGTATTATGTAAAACTTTCAATTATTGATATCATATAATTACTGTATATATATATATATATGAATTCAAAATATCTCTAAAAATATTTCACGTCAACGATTTATATACCTTACCTGGCTCAAAATGCAAAACATGTTATACAAAGTTTTTATGTGATCTTGTACATACGATACAACATTCAAACAATAGATTATCGAGTACTGTGAGTAGCAAGGTGTGATAAAATGTCTTAAAAACCATAATCATAGTCATCTGACTCTTCTTCAGAGGAGCTTTCATCACTTTCTTTATTTGCTGCCTGATTGTCACAATCAGAAAGTTTGAGTGTATCACTGCACCCGAAGCTACTTGGTAATCAGACACATTTTTGTAAGTTTGCAGTTTCTGAGACATTTGCAGACCAAAAGATCCAGAACAGCCTGAGGTATCAGCTGTCTTTTCATCCAGTCTACTGCCACCTGCACTTCCCCATCCCATTTTTCTCATTTATAACCTCTCCCATTAGGGCTAAATATCTACGAGTTCTTCTCCAGACATATCCTTCATATCATAACATAGTAACTGACCCATTAGCAGTCTTTAAACAGTCTCTGCATGGTGGTAATTGGTGACTCTTATTCCCACCATTATTTGCACAGAATGAGTGATATATTAGATCATTCGCTTTCCCTGTAGTAGATCTGGTTGCATAGAAAAGGATGTGAGCTCTCCAATTTGTCCACCAGCTCTTCAAGCAGATCACATTCCTAGTTGTAACCACTTACTGCCCCTTTGTCTGCAAATTTGCTGACTGTGTCGCATCCTGTATATGCATGCATGTCTATGAGAGCCTGATAAACATTTGTTTTAAGAACAGCTACTGTTTTCTTAATGTCAAAGGCTTTTGTGTGTACTTTCATGCCACATTTTAGGATCTCTTATGCAAACATGAAGTGCCAAGTCATGAAGAACACGTTATTGCCCCCTTGCCCTTGATCTTATCATTAATGCTTGGCAACCCTCTTAAGCAGTATGTGCTGCATGCAGTGACAAGTAATCCTCTGCTTCCTCTTGTGTGTGTTTTAAATCAGTCACTTTGTGACTTCTTTCAGATGTAATTCTGTCTTTAGAGATTGCAAAGATCTCCTTATCCTGAAGTTTCTCAGAGTACTTTGTCTTTTCCACTCATTCATTTCATCAAAAATAGATGAGACATATTTTGTTGTTGAAGTGGGTCAGAATGTTTTTTCACTGCTTTATAATTTTGAG
Organism: Limulus polyphemus; assembly: GCF_000517525.1. Lineage (NCBI taxonomy): Eukaryota > Metazoa > Arthropoda > Merostomata > Xiphosura > Limulidae > Limulus > Limulus polyphemus. The sequence goes on from NW_013666141.1 coordinate 518,251, forward strand.
GCTCTGATGCTCTGCAACTGGAGTCCAGAATCTTCTTCCTCTGATTGTACTCTCACTCTTCTTTATAGATGTTTCAGGGTATATGTCAAACAACACTTTAATCCTTTGACACCTACTTTCTTTCTTCCTTGAGAGCCATGAACAACACAGACATCACCACTTTACCAAAGTTGGCTAGATCACCTCTTACTCTCTGAACAAGATTGATTTCATCAATCACATTGGTAATATTTTCTATCATTTCTTCAGCTGGAGGTACATTTTTCAGCAACCATGTGGCTGAAGCCGCTTTGTTTGTCTTTTTAAGGAGTTATTCCTGAATTGCCAAAGCCCATAGCAAAGATCTAAGAGGATCGGAGAGTACATCCGCCACCTGAAAATTCCAGGCCTGTTTCATCACAATGATGAAACCAAAGATGATCCTGTTAGATTTCAGAATGACTTTCCTCTCATTGCTATTCACTTCCTTCTTCTACATATTGCTGGATGATTTTACCTTTTTCATTTTCTTGAGGTGAGGTCAACGAACTTCTTTATTATTGATCTCAAGTTTCTCAGTAATCAAATTTGCATAACTCTCTTCTCCTACTTCATTTGCCTTCATTAGGTGAGATGATATTTTCTAAGGAAATGCTATTGCTATGGAGATAATAGTGAAATCCTGTGTTCAGTAAATGAATTGATCCAGCTTTGAAGCAGACTCACCTCTATTATCACTGGATTCACATATTTTCAACACTTGTTGTGTACAGATCTGTAATCCTGCACCATTCCCCTCACCTGACTCAAAAAGGTATTCATGTGTTTGAGTGTGATTTATTATCTCTTCATAGCACCTAATTTTAGACTGACCTTTCTGTATCACTATGGGTTTGTGTGTCTTTGTTTACTGTGACATATGTGGGTTGATCAACAAGAATTTACCAAAACCGGTTTTTGCCAAAGCGTTGACCATAAAAGCATCCATATATTAAATTCTTGTGCACCTCAGAGTTTTCTACTGGAATAATTGTCATCTTGGAATAGTAGGCTGGCAATTATCTAGCATAGTTTGTCATAAGTAATGGATCATGGATTGTATGTTAATGAAGTGTATCTGCCAATTGCCTTCTCAGGCAGCACAAAGGAGTGTTAGCAAGACAGTTTTAACCATTTCTACATATGGCATCGAAATAGTGGCCAGATTTTCATTTTCATGACAAAGATGTTCCAAAAATCTATTCCAATACTTTTATTCCTCTGTAAAAGCTAAACTCTACAGCAGACTTTCAAAGCTCATTTGGCACAGGTCTTCTAATATGTCATTGAGTTCATTTAGAAATGAGCAGACTACCTACTTCTTGTCATTCCAGATGGTCTCCTTCAAGGCAAGGCATTCCATCAACACCTGTCTTATCATAGCTTCATTTATGCACTTGTGAACTCGAACCACATGATTGTAATCTTACCTTCAAGAACCTCAGTTACAGAGCCTTACAAGAATTGACAAGACATTACAGAGGATGTGAAATGTGCCCAATCGAAGTATTGTGTTGGAATACCCTTTCTTACTCTTCCAGGCAATTTCTACTGCTTTTGCATACAGAGTTTCACTCATGATTACTATAATTTTCTGCAATTGTAGTGCTTCTCGGATTAATTCTGATTGGTTCTAAATTGTCAACTCATTAGCTAGGCCATTGACGTAGGCAGGTAGCCAATGGAATCTCTGTGAGACATTAAGTTCCTAGTATTATTTGTTAAACCTGATCCAACTGGGTATTCTGTTGTTCTCTTTGTCTACATTTGCAGGTCTGCCATGGCCTGATGGTTAGGACGCTCGTCTCGCAATCTGAAGGTCGCGAGTTTGAATCCCCATCACAATTAACATGCTCACATTTTTAGCCATTGGGGAATTATAATGTGACAGTCAAGAGTAGTCCCAGAGTTGGAGGTCGGCTAAATTAGAGACAACTTGTGCAAATAGCCCTCATGTAGCTTTTCACGAAATTTAAACCAAACCAAGTTGTCTGCCTTGCAACTAGCTATACAAGGTTTTTGTTCCAAGCAACCTTTGTTTCCTTTATACAATCGTTTATGGCTGCAGTGGTGTTGTCCGAGATTGGGACTCAACCTATTCACCAGCAACGTACATCACTAGCTCTTTATTTTCAGTTGTAACAATTCTTTGCTTCTGTTTAGATGCTTGGGAGATGTGGTCCATAGACTTTGGCCTGAATGACAATTCCATTCACTCATTGAGTGGTCCCTATGTAAGTCAGAGTTTTCCACATTAGATTTGTGAACATATAAGACTGAATGCTGGCTATGAGAAAAACTTGTTGATTCATAGTAGCTGCAAATTTCGAGAGACACAAGACTATAGTCCATTTTCTTACATCTACCAAGTTTGAAACTCCTAAT
>NW_013666141.1:520663-530128 GCF_000517525.1 Limulus polyphemus
CTGGCTATGAGAAAAACTTGTTGATTCATAGTAGCTGCAAATTTCGAGAGACACAAGACTACGCCATTTTCTTTCATCTCCAAGTTTGAAACTCCATGTCATAGTGTGTTCAATATATTGACGATTTCAAAGTTGCCAGTGAATGTTTTCACAGCATAAGTGAGCAACACGTGTTTAAGGAGGGGAGTCTGATAGCAACAGTGTACTGTATCTATATAAATAAATATGCTTGTGTTAGTCTGTCTGGAACTTTTGTTGCAAAGTTCTCGATCAAATGCTACAAATCTCATATCATTAGAAAGAACTTTGTCCAAGGATTCCTGATTGCATATTGGAATTTCCATACACAATCACATTACTTGTTTTTTTGCTTATTGAAACTTTTCAGTGCAACAAGTTTGGTACATTATGTGACGACTGGCTTTAACAAGCTACGATTTCAACTTTAGTTTTATATTTTCAAAGTATTTCACACAAAAAAACATTTAACCCAATTGTAAATTCCTTAAAAAGAACATTACACTAAATACACTTTTTCTATGGGCTTTCTCGACTTATTTAGGCTTAAAATACAAATGTGCAGTTCGTTCAAAACCATATGCTTATTCTTTTGTAAACATGCATTCTGACGTTTCTGCATATTCAGTTAAATTTCCCTTCATTCAACTTTATATATACTTTACTTTGCAATAATTTAGCTTTGGTTCGTTTCATAGACTGCCATAAGCACCTTTCACCTACGAGCTAACATATAATACCTACAAGAAAGTGTAGCTTAAATGGTGGGCATTAAAATGATAGAATAAGAAAATTTCAAGCAAAGGGGATGAAAACTACCGAAAACGTTTTGCGGGGCGCGGCTAGTATTCATATATTATTACGACAGGTACACAGTAATAAACTACCAACTTTTATAATTAAACACAAATATATTTAGCTATTCAAATATGATAACTCAAACTCTAGATCTGCCAACAACAAAACAGCTCGTTCTGTCAAAACAAAATTACATAAAATTAGGTTTACTGAAATTAAGTGACTGTTCATAAATAAAGATCAATGTCAAATTGCACAAATGTTTGGGCTCTGTCTTCCCCTCGGCTTCTTTGCTCAATAACTGTTCATGGATTTACCGAAATATTCCTTATGCCTGGCGCTATACGTGAATGTCTCCACTTCATGCTGGTCCTTTTTCAAGTCCATGGCACAGGTGCCAACTTTCTACCTCCCTGGACTTGACTTGCAATGTTCTTGGACAACAGCTTTATTATCCAATATTATAACTTCTTGAAGTTATCGACACGCAAACTTATAGAACGCATTAAGATCCTTCTGTAGGCGTTTAACTGTAGCATGTCAATGACAAAGTGCAGAGAAATAGAAATGTATTCACAGGCGGTAATTTTCTCCACTGTAAAACATTACAGCAACTACCTTCATCAACTGAAACGTCACAATCTAAATTAAAAATAAGACCGTTTTCCTTCGTTCAGTCGACCTTTTTACACTTTCTGGGGAAGAATGGAAGTCACATGCCGCGTGTCAGGATTGTAATATTTAAGGAAACGATGTCACTATGTCATCTGCCACGATACAGCAAGCCAAATACTTCTAATTTATTACTCAGTACATTACCATTACAATCATTGAAATAAAATAGAATTACAGAAAATATACTCTTTGAATGTAATATTCCTTCTACCTACACGCGAATAAATGTTTTACTTTTTTTCAAAAGTCACTGTTCTTAACATTACATAATAATTATACAAAATTTTGCACAAATAGTTACACTAGTTTTTTTGAGAAATTAACTTCTAAATAAGGCATCTGACAAAACGTTTTTCTTTTTTTTTTACCTAGCAATGTGCTGAATATCTAAATTAAATAAAAACTCCACCTTAAAATGCGCTGGTCGACGTCTTCAGATTTATTAATAAAACCCAAAGGATTGTGATCGATGTAAACAATTACAGTACAAAAATCAAAATATACCTGGAACTGTTGTACACCCGAGAACAAAGATAAACTGCCTTTTTCTATGTTAGAATACTTCCTTTCACATGCATTAAACTTTTTGGAAGTATAGGCGACTGGATGGTCAACATTACCTTTACCTTCCTGTAATAACACAGCTGCTGATCCCACATAATATGCATCCACTATTACGTTAAAGGGCTGTGAAAAAATCTGGATCTTTTACCACTGGTGGATTCTGCAATACTGCCTTCAGTTTCAAGAAGGAATTTTGGAAATCTTTAGACTACACCATTTAGTTCTTTTTTTTAAATACCTCACTTAATAGAGCAGAAATATTGCAAAGTTATTGACAAAATTCCTATAGAAATTTGTCATGCCAAGGAACATTTTATTTCTCGCTTCGTGTTTGGCTGAGGGGAGTCAGTGAGTACTTCGATGTTAGCTAATTTTGGCGAAAGCTTCGATTAACCAATTATATGTCCAAGATATGTTACACGTGCTTTGACAAACTCGCACTTAAGCAAGTTCATGGTTAGACCTGCCTTTTTCAGTCTGGAGGGATATTCTCAAATATTTTCTAAATGTTTCTTCCATGAGTTGTCAAACAGACAGGTATCATTTATATAAGTGGCTCAATTTGTCATGCCCTCAGTCAATGAATGCATTAACCTTTGAAAGGTTGCCGGGGCATTTCTGAGCCCAAAAGGTATCACTGTAAACTGATACAACCCAAATGGAGTGATAAACGCAGTGAGAGTTTTAGCTCGCTCTGACAACGGACATTAATAATGATCTTTTCGAAGATCGAACTTCGTCAGATACGTAGCATTGCAAAAATGTAATCAACCACTCGATGGATCAGCATCTCTGTCATAGTATGGTTTCAAGAAGTTGATATGATTCCCTCACTTAGTATTTCTTCTGTCTGGTGTCTCTATGACATAATATAAATCATTGAACTTTATGACTACAGTGTGCAGTACTGTAAACTTTGCCTTCCTAGAACTGGCAAAAAGGATAAGACGTTACTGCTTACATCAAATGGTCTAGCTTGACTCCTATGATTGCTATTGATGTTTGTTCACTTTTCAAATTATGGTTTTCTCTGACAAAATTTCTGCAATGAGATAATTTTGCTTTGTAGTCTGGGAGAACATGAAGGCTATCTCCTAGCTCAGATTCCAGTTTTCTACGGACATGCTTCTTGGTTGATTCTTTGAGTCCCTGGACCCCTCTAGATTTCATGATAATTTCAAGCTTTTCTGCCAGAATAGTCATCCAAACAATCTTTTGGTTAGGAGTGATGGCATATTTAATGTACTGAAACAAGTCATCATAGTTTTTATTTTCCATATTTTCGTAGTGAGCGTCCGATTGGATATTCTCTGTCTCTGCATTTTCTTGAGCTTTTGTTTTAACCCTTGTGTAGTTCTTGTAGCATGACACATAATAATGGGCCTCTTCAACCACTATTTTCGTACTAGTAACTGCAAACATCGTTTCATCACCATTTCTCACTGCACGCTTGTGAAGCCTTTCATCATCTTTTAGTTATGTATTTATGTAACATTTAACCTTTTCACAAAATATGCACTCTTGGTCACACACTTTTGAATCTGATGAAAATCTCCTGCACTGGTTTTAAATGGTAGTGCTTTGGTTCCGGTTTTATCTCTGATACTTTCTTCTACTTTTCGTTTCGTCTCCAAGTCTCTCTTCATGTAAATAGGCTCCTGCATTTCCCATGGTAGAAAGTTTCGGGGATCTCGTTGTCTCTCAAATATTTAGTAATATATAAAATACAATTACAATACAAAACGAAACAAAAGAAACTCATTAATCGAAATTACGGTTTAAAACTACTTTGTTATGTAGTGTATACCCGTGGTTTCAGAATCTATGGTAATTTCGACCCGAATGACACTTTATAAGATGCATGAGCTAAACAACCAAGTTAGAGACGCCAAGGATCAGTCATAGCTATTCTTAATTTAGAGGTCCTACCAGAAAAAGGGCAATTAGCAGCAATACCCGCCCCTACACTGCTATTTTTATCCGAATAGCGAGATTGAGCGTCACGATAATGATGTCTCGCAACTGAAAACGTCAGCGATGTTCAGCGGCTCGTTGTGACTCGAACTTTGAATCTTCTGTTATGCAGCCCGTCACGGTAAACATTAGGCTAAAACCGGCCCAATGTATATGTTTGTTGGATTTCGCGCAAAGTAACTCGAGCTCTATTTGCACTAGCTGTTCTTAATTTGGAGCTGATAGAGTAGAGGGAAGGCAGTTACCCAACCATCATTCACTGCGAACTCTTGGGTTACTTTTTTACAACTAATAGTGGGATTGATAGTTATACTATAACGCCCCAAAGGTTGAGAGAGCAAGAAAGTAAGCGACAGGTTTTGATCATACGACCGACAGGATTGCGAGTCGAGTTGACCCATGATTTGAGTACTAAATTTAACCTTTAACACTACATTTAACGTGACACATATTAGGTCTAGCTATATGAAACTTGAAGGGAATGCTAATATGTGTTACATCAATCTGTACAAGAAAACCATTCAACTTAATATGTCATGTAATATTGAAGACCACAAAAAAAAAAAAGATTGAAATTATCTAGGATGGTGAATAACGAACTAAAATAGATCGTTTTCTAAAAGTCCCTAAAAATTTAGGTGATCCAGATGCTAAAGTCCATATTTTTTGCAATGAATAATAACGGCTGTCAAATAATCAGTAAAAAGATATTTAACCCTCCTTCGAGATACACCATCGTATTAGATTAAGGTTGTCAAGGACATCGGTTGAAAGAAGACAACGTCGTTTTTTTATTGTGTTTTAACATGAAAATAATTTTTTGGTAAGTCACAAGAAAAAAAAACGATAAAAGTATAAGCTAAGTAAACAGGACGAGAGAATTCAAGGCCAAAATCTTATTTACAGATAAGTTACAATTTGTTTAATATTCAGATGATTTTTTACCCTTACTAGTATTATTTTCAGTGCCTTTAAATGCAAGAGTAAAGTAAACTTACTGTTGTTAAGTAAAATGTAGGACGAAAGATAAAACATCAACAGTTTCAAAAAGATTAAAAATGGACGTTTTGAGTAAATCTTTGACCATAAACTGATATCGATTATATATTTCAAATTGCATCATATTGAACTTTACAATGATTAATGTATTATCTGTATCAAAATATTTTTATCCTAATCCTAACCTTTTTGACAGTTATAAGCATATGTTTATTAATGTGATGTTCATCACATGCGTAGAAGAACGATTCATTAACGTAATATCTATATTAAACATAAAAAAAACAGACCCCTAATCTTTTTTTCATTTCCAGAGTTATTCCATACGTATCTTATTTTAATTAAATAATTCAAACATTTCTTATTGTTCAACGTTTCGGTTTACTATTGAAACTTATGTTTTCAGGCCAGTATCGCCCTCTAACGTATACAAAGCACGTTACACCAATTATATTGAAGTCAAAACCTAAACTTAACGTTTTCAATAGCTAACGCGACAATACAATTAATTTAAACAAAATTATGTTATTATGGGCTTCAGACGTTGTCAAATAGACAAAAATATTGATTTATTAACATTGCTTAAAAATTGTATATAAATAATATGCACTATTTATGAGGGTAGTTCGTCCCACACAAGAGTAGTTTTCTGGGCAGTATTTCAACCGACCTAAAAACAGATTAGGTAAAACATGTTTGAGGTGTTTACAGTCCTATGCAAATTTAGCTTATCTTCTCTCAAGAGATAAACTATCTTGAATGATAGTTCTAAAATAAAATCAAGTACTTTTTTCAATATCCAGTCAAGTTCATAGTGGATTTAACTGAAGTCATACTCGTCAAGTATGTGATTGTTTTTTGTTTTTTTTGCTTGTTTTTCACTAACGGTTAAAATAAGATTCAATTTATTGTAAGTTTATTTGTAATTTTCACATAAAGCTACACAAGGGGATCTGTACATAGCCGACTCTAATTTTGAGTTAATAGATTGGAGGAAAGTTAGCTAGTCAAAGCACCCACTGCCAACTCTTAGGCTACTCTTATGTGACTGAATATTTGGATTTTCTCGTCACTGGTATAACATACCTACAGCTCCAAAATACGGAGAGGGATTTTGCGACAACAGGACGCAAATGTTGGATTCACAGTATGGGAATGTTAACCACGTCTGGCCTAATGATGATTAGACCTACAACAACAAGTTGGGTCCTCTTTATTAGATATAAATCTCTAGTCAGCAGCTGAATTTAGTTGCACACAAAATTGAAATACGGTTAATTCTAAATCACCAACAGCTAGTTGGTGTTAACAGCTAGTTAACTCAGGACATTTAAATCTGTATTCAGTCACAAGACGATTTTATTTCCCCAAATGTTTCCCAGGCTAGCAAAAGGTTTCACCCTCAAATTACCAATATGGTTACATACCCTTTATTATTGATGAGTCTACATATTAGAACATAATGAATAATCTTATTATTTTGACTGTCACTGTACTCAGCGTGAAGCACTGACGTAAATAATTGGGTGAAATCTCTCATGTTTTATGTAAACTATAGGAAATACCAGCAGTAATCAGTGGGACTTATTGTAATATGGACGGCATATTTTTTTTACTTTTTTTGTGACTCTGATGTTATTATGAATCCTATAGCGAATAAAGTCATGGATCCATAAGCAGATTGGTGAATAAACAGTTTAGAAAATTATGTTTTTACTGTGGGCCTTGTCGATAATTCCATGGTTAAATAATAAACTGTGAATCAATGACTAATAACTAATCCAATTCTTTTATGTAACAAGTGTATTTAACCTATCATTAGGGTCTACTGACACAATTCTTTGTTTCCCTTTTAACACTCGTTTAATCCAGAAGCGTCTACTGAGCCACTAGAGATCCCTAAAGAAGAGTTTCTTTGTTTTGAATTTCGCGCAAAAAAAAAAGCTAAACGAGGGCTATCTGCGCTATCCGTCCCTAATTTAGCAGTGAAAGAGTATAGGGAAGGCAGCTAGTCATCACCACCCACTGCCAACTCTTGGGCTACTCTTTTATGAAAGAATAGTGGGATCGACCGTACATTATAACGCCCCACAATTGAAAAGGTGAGCATGTTTGATGAGACGGGGATTCAAACTCGCGATCGGCAAGTTGCGAATCGAGCGCCCTAACCACCTGGCCATGCCGGGCTCCTAAAGAAGAGAAAGCGCTAAACTTTATTTCATGGTGAAAATAGCAAATAATTTCAGTTCAGAAGTAAATACATAAAATCTCGTGGCATCAGTTCAAAATTTATTTGTATGATATACTAAACTACCATTTCTAGTGTCTTTTTCTCATGGGCCGTGCGTGCTTAGTGATTTGCGTGGTACATTGTGGACCCAAGAATACATGGGTCGTTTTCTGTTGCTGTAAAAAAAATCGCGTTCCTTCATGGGTGCATTATAAAAGTGATCATCAAATCCATCTATTCAAATAGACTAGCTCAAAAGTTGGCGGTGAGTGCTGTTGACTAGCTGCTTTCCTTTCCCTCTAGTGTCTCTGTTCAAAACTATGACTGGCTAGTACAGATAGCCCGTGTGTAGGTATGCGCGAATATCCGAAACAAGATAAACTAAACTCTCTATAAATGTGCATGAATATGCATATCTGAAATATTTCATTTTCTATCCTATAACGTTATAGAAAGTGATTTATTAGATAGGAACACGGAAATATATATGCGTATATAATGCAGTATGCGGTAGATATATAAATTCATTGTTGCATAAGTTGAAGTATAACTGTTCACATTAACAGGGAGAATTGTTCGGTTGCAAGGGTATAAAACCTTGTCAAGTTTATGTAAATATGACGAAAAGAAAAAAACAACAACGTCAGAAGCCGTGAGGCGTATTCGAAAGTAAGTGTTGTATAATGGTGGTATAAATGAATGTATATATACATATATAATGTATTTTTTTATTTATAAGAACTGTTAAGATAAAATTTAATAATACAATCCAAATTGCAACTACACCATTTCTGTGTTGTGATTCGAAATGGAGAAGAATTGTGAGTGAGGAGAGAAGGGATAGGTATCCCATGGGTCCTGGTTTTAACTATTCTGAAAGCATAACAAAATAGACTATAGACTAAAACATAACTTGTAATTATATTCCAGTCATGTTCGTAGTTAGAAGGAATACATTAAATAATTTTTCACGTGTTTAAAAGTTTCTAGAACTGCCCAGGCTATTCCAGGTTTACCTAAACCATTGTTATATTAAAAGCTTTTTTTTCGTATCATGGAATGAAACCAAAAGAAACCATGCACCGCCAACAGGATAATACGAGCGTAAAACTAGTTTTCTATATGTCAAGAAATATGTTACTTGATTATAAAATACAAAATTTAAATTATAAAAATATCTGCATTGCAGGGTCTCATTAATGCTATAATCTAGGCAGCTTTGTTTTTTATACTAGAGTCTTATTTAGGCTGTTATAAGTTTACTTACTTTGTTAAAATAATGTTTGTGTTTTTTTTTTCTTTTTATTCCAGGGTTTCATTAAGCCTGTTTTGCTCTCTATATCCTACTGATTTAACATTGTTTGTTTGTTTGTTATGAATTTCGCATAAAGCTACACGAGGGCTATCTGCGCTAGCCGTCCCTAAATTAGCAGTGTAAGACTAGAGGGAAGGCTCTTGGGCTACTCTTTTATCAACGAACAGTGGGATTTGCCGTCACATTATAACGCCGTCAACTCTTGGGCTACTCTTTTACCAACGAATAGTGATATTGACCGTCACATTATAACGATCCCATGTTTGGAGTGACGGGGATTCGCCCAAACCACCTGGCCATGCTGAGCCCTGATTTAAGAATGAAACTTATGTGAAACTTGTACCTAACTGTGTTATGTTGATCCCAGTTCTTTACGAAGACATTTTTCTTGTTGACTAGCTCATCTGGTCCTAATTCAAAATAAATACAACAAGTTGGTTATTCAAGATTTTGCCAACAATGAGTATGACGTCATAGGTACAGCAAATAGCAGAGTCAGTTCGATATAGCGTCACTACATACAAGCTTTCGTTTTTACGCATGGTCAGTGAATATTTTTCTTTAGAATAAGTTGAAAAATCTATTCATTAATAAACACATGGCCTCATTTATAGGTTTGAAAATCAAAATATTTACATATTGTGGACAGCCCATTAAGACGGTGCATTGATGGCAACTAACGTCACATTCATTGACCAATTATGCTAAGCGACGACAAAATAGTGGAAGAGATGCATTTATCGGCGATAACTAAATAACCATTATCTAAATACAGTACTTATGTTGATAGTCCATCTGATCTCGTTTCTATAGAATTGTTGCGTCAGCGAGGTCACATGACTAGTGTCACGCCACGTTTCTAGAACTATCCTGTACCTTGGTGAATGCCCTA
>NW_013666142.1:0-2352 GCF_000517525.1 Limulus polyphemus
CGAGCCATTCTTCTCTTCCTATTTACATGGATGGTTCGAAATCGGGTGACTCAGTAGGTTCTGCCATGGTGTGCTGTGGCTCGGTAGTTGCTTGCAGGATCCCCTCTACAGTTTCTGTGTTCACTGCCAAGTAGTATGCTATTTCTCTTGCCCTGGATCATGTAGAAGCTATGCAGTACAGTAATTGTACTATTTACACTGACTCTCTTAGCTCTCTACTGGCCCTGGAATCGCTTAACGTTAGTTCTCACCCTGTTCTCTTCGATATTCAACACCGATTTTCTGTCTTCTGTTTCCATCCAGTTTTTCTGGATCCCTGGCCACGTTGGTATTCACGGGACCAAGCTTGCTGACAACGCAGCTAATTCCGTCTGCTCTGGTGCCATCACGGCTATGCCTGTCCCATACATGGACTGCGGTCCTGTCTTTAAGACACGGCTTCACACCAGTTGGCAGTCGACTTGGGGGTGAGCAATGTCATAACAAGCTTTTCCAGATCAAGCCTACTGTAGGTCTTTGGCCGTCTTGCTTCCATAATTATCAGAAGGTGGAAGTAGTCCTGGCAAGGCTACGCATTGGTCACAGTTTTTAACCCATTGTTTTCTTTTATAAGGTATTGACCCACCGATGTGTAGCCATTGTGACACATTTTACTGTTGTGCCGTTGTTACGATCGTGAGCGGCGGCATTATTTTAAACACATATTTTCTAAGAGTTTACCTCTGATGTTGGACAGTATCATTGGTAATGGTGACACTGTCCGATTAGATTGTATTTTTAATTTTTTACGCACTATAGGTCTTTTTAATTGTATATAAATCTTTTATCGACATATATTGGTTTTAACTCACTGTATTTTTACATATTACTTTAATTTATTTTATAATGGTTGGAGACAGCTTGGGTTCCTCGTCATCGAATTTTAATTTACTTTCACTGTTTTTACTGGTTGTTTGGCGCAGATAGCCTCCTTCCTTTGCGCCATAAAACACCAAACAACATCAAGATATTCCTGTAGTGAAAGTATGCTTGCTCTCTTTCATGGTTACATATTTCACTAAATTATCTTATAAAGCTTCTTTTATCAGTCTTTTTATAATTTTTTCCAACTACAGAAGAAATACTAACTGGTCTTCAATTTCCAGAACAACTCTTATAATCCCATTTAGAAATAGAAGTAACATTAACAATTTTCAAATCCTTGGACATCTGCCCACTGTCTACTGACCTACCAAAAATAAAAGAGGAGAGAGGCTTACATATCTGATATTTGACTTTCTTTAAAATCATGTGGAAAACATTGTTCGTAGTGCATTATCTGTTCTTAGTCTGTCTTTTTTTTTTTCACCACTTACAATCAAGGAATAAACACCTACGTGATTCAGGTGAATTCCAGTATTTACCATAGAATGCTGAAGATCATGAATATTGCTAACATCCTCCCATGTAAAAACAGAAGAGAAAAAATATATATTTAAAATCTCAGTCATGCTCTTGTCTTTAATAAAAACCTGGCTATCATCATTCTTTCAGGTCCCAGTCCCATTTTATTGTTTTATCTACTTTAAAAAATTCTTTGCTGTTAGTTTTAACATTACCAACCAGCTGTTTCTCATAAACCCTTTTTGATTTCCTAGTTTCTCTTTTAACAAATGCCCGAGTTTCTGATAGTTCTGTAAATCATGCATTTTATCTGTTGGATTTATCCCTGATTATCTAGTTTGAAATAATGTCTCAAACTCAGTTGGCTGTTTATAAGTTTCAGTTTTTCCAAACTCTTTCTTTTTCTAATGGAAATGTTTTAAAAAGATTTGTATTGTCTTTTTTTTCAAAATAAATATGACCATGTGTATTTGAAAGCTAATGGTCAATTATAAGAGTCCTTTTGTCAATATTTATATTTGTTTTTGATCTGTATCAAAAGTTGTGTTTAATGTAATATTATAACTTACCTGAAAGGCTGAAGAACAAATTACAGCTGTAAGTTTATGTATTGAGAGATGATGGTTTGGAAAATATTTGAACTTTTTATTGTTCTGTCTTAGGCCACAGACAAACATGGTATCAGTGCTTTGTTAGCAGCCATATGGGAAGGCCATACTTCTTGTGTGAAACTCATGTTAGAAAAGGTTTGTAATGGTTTCCTTTCTTTTCTTTTTCATCTTGCATATAAAAAAACATGAATAATTTAAGATATTCGATGTAATATATTATTTTTCATAATTAGAGATACTCGTCCTTTGTCTGTGTTATGAACTTAAAAATATGTGTGTAGATGCTATGATAAATAACACAAAAATCGTAACTTTCACACAATTTATTTATAACATAACATATTATTAGAGTATTCAT
>NW_013666142.1:2943-4298 GCF_000517525.1 Limulus polyphemus
ATAAGCTTTAAGAACTCAATATGTATATACTTAAAACATGGTATACATTATGTGGTCAGGGTGACTTTGTAGGAAGAGATAGTGTCCTTCTACAGAGTTTCACGTGATTGATTAATTGATGGTCATTGGCTGCAGAAGTGTCTTATGGGCCAAAGTTGAAAGGTCATGGGTCAAAGTAGGAAGTGGGTATAACTCAAGAAATGGCTCTTCATATCAGGCTTATGGTGGCTTTTGGCATAGAAATTTAAGCTGAGTTTGTGTATTATTGCAATAGTGTTGGACATTTTTATTTCATTGCATTCCTATATAGAGAGTGCTAGTGCACTCTGTGAGACATACAAGATGTTTGTGTGACCTCCTCCCATGTTATGTATATATTGTTTTATAGAAAGTTAATAGTTTTTTCTTTTTTTGGGTATAAGGATGTGGTGCCACCTGTGAATGTAATTAATTAATGTCAAAGATAATAAAGGCTCAACAACAGCAATAATAGACAGTTGGGGGGGGGGGTGAAAGCCCCAATGCCATGCCCATTTTTCCAAACTGTCAACCAACAAAGTTTGGTTGAGATTGGCCCAGCATCCTAGTAGTAGTTAGGTAATGGACAAACAGACACACACACAGAATTTTGTACTTTATTTGTATACAAATGTTCAGAATATTCCAATTATAATAATTAAAAAATAAATTATCTTCCTTTCTTTCATTGTAATTTCAACTGAAAAATATTTAAGTTAAAGAAAATATACAGATATAAGTTAATCTAATTCATCACACTGTACTTAGTAATTCTTAGCAATATTCTTGAATCTAATGTGATCAAGTAAATTATGTAGATACAAGCATATACATGGGTTCAGTTATATGGTGGGCAGTTAACTTTAGTAAGAAAGTGTTCTTAATGAAAACTTTTGTTGCTTCTGGTAAAAATAAGAACTCTAAAAGTTCATAAAATATATATTTTCATTGAGTGGACTATTTTTAATATGTATCTATTAGCTTGAATTGCATGGCTTATCACAACGTAAGGTAGCTCATAATGAAATAATTTAATGTAATAATTGTCTTCAAAATATGAAAAAAAAAAGCTTAAAGGCACTACATAAGTTACTGATAATATCTCATACCATCAAGACACACACTGTGTGTGTTATTAACAGGAGTGCTAGTTTAGAAATTTTCCACTTTCTGCAGCTCAGACTGTGATAATCCAAACTATCGCATATTTTCAGTTTATGTGCTCTGCTGTACCTTCATTTGATATACCAAATTTAAAAGCAATCCATTAAGAAATACACAAGATATAAAATCTTTATAAAGTTTATTGAATTTCATCCTGTTTGTTTTTTCATCAC
>NW_013666142.1:5165-29511 GCF_000517525.1 Limulus polyphemus
GGCCAAACTGGTAGCTACACTTATAGCATTGATAAGAATTTTACAGCAAATATTCATTCATTAGATAGCCAGGCTGATATTATTTTGAACTTTGGGCATGATGGTGGGTAAATAAAATGTGGCTTAGCTAACTAATAAATGAATATTTGCTGTAAAATTCTTATCAATGCTGTAAGTGTAGCTACCAGTTTGGATGCCAATTTTGATTTCATTCCTTTAAGTCGCATGCTCAATCCTTTTTTGGACACACCATTTTTCACACCTAAGGTGTCTTTGATTTGATCTAAACTGACTTCAGTATATTATTCTTTCAATTTTTCAAATGGTGATCTTTGCTGGTTTTTTAATCAGAAATTCATTAGCAATACTTACAACATGATGCCACACCACTTTGTTATTGTGACATTTAGTGTTGTCATGATAATGTACATTTTATCACGATATGTGGCAATCTTCTCAATATTAAACATTCATTAGTTATTCAAAATACCACAAACTTATAATTCCAAATAATCTTGTTATTAGGTACTTTAAATGTAATTATTAAACAATGCTACCATGTTATAAATGGTAAATCAAACCCAAAAATATACTAAAGGCATGGCCACAGAATCTATTTTAAAAAATTGAGGATGGATAGTTCTTTAAGGACACTTCTGTTTCTTCTGCTACCAAAATTACTGAAAGTGGTTAAAATATGGTAAAATAAATTACATGATGAAATCAAGAGATTAATGAAAATGTAGATATTTGTTTAAAGATTTTTCTAGAAAATAAAAAGAACAAATGAAGAAAAAATAAAATATATGTTTGTGAAAAAAATGAACCTTCTGTACCATGAGTTATTCATTGTACTTGTAATATCAAATTTATGTTTTAGAGGTGAGTAAAATGGTCATATCTCAATAAATCTATTTATTGCAATATCCTGTAACAAAATTATCACAATGAAAAAAATCTTATATTGTGTCAACCCTAGTAGCATTCATATGTCATTAATGCATTTTTCATATCCTGACTTAAATATTTGATGTAGTAAGATGAAATGTGGTTTGCAGATATGTCTTGAAACTACGTTCATTAAAACCAGAATGTCCCTCAAAGCAAAAGTTACATTGTGATATTACATGCCAGTTTGGAGTACTTGTGGTTTGAAAATTTTTTCATGCCTTTTTATGATTAAAAGATTTTTACAGTATTTGCTTTATAGATAAGTTTATTGTACCAGGTGATCATTTGAATATTTAATCCCTTCTTGAGAAGCAAACACCCAGAGTATGCATATAACTCATAAACTTCATGTTTTTGTTAGTGATTATGTTGTAATTGGTAAAGCCAACAGGAGTATAAATATGAAAGTGTGGTAAATATTACAAGACTACAAATGATTACAAAACATCCATTATGAAAACTGGATGTGATACTTCTAACATAGAATACCATCTAAATTTACAAAAAATTAATGTTCTTCAAATGGTAAACTGTGTAGACAATTTAATTGGAATCCACTGATAATACTTACAATGTGAAGTCACAGCAGCCTATTGTTGTGTAACAAGTTCACATCAGCCCAGGTTGATGGTGTAAAACGTCACCCAGTAGATTTGTCTTTATTTTCATCAATACACCTTTACCAATAGGAGTGAGTAGTGTATTAATAGCTTTCAACCACTCTGCTGTAAGCTTTTCATTCATTTATAGAGCTCAGCAAGATGGTGGTGATCACCTACAATTTGAGTTTTGTTAGAATATTTGTATGGAAACATCACCTGGTTAGATGCACAAGATTAAATGTACATGTTAGTATATATACTGTTTATCTGTGAAATGAAGCTTGTCAGGTAAAAAAAGTATGAGATGATAAACTGTACAGCTGAAAAATTTAATATCTGTCAGGGTGCAAAGTGCATGTTTACCTAAATTGTACAACTTTTACTTTAGGCTTCAAACTTCTTTCCAACTAATAATTGCAGACAAAAAGCTTACTTTTCACTTGTAAACCTAACTGCTACCTATCTAGTATTTGTTATTATGCAACAGAATATTTGTGTCAAAATGAAAAACTATAAAGTGATCTACATATAGAATAGATATTACTTCAAGCTGTATTCTGCACTTAAAGATGTACAATGATATTTTGTGTAAGACTCTAGCATGAACTAATTGAGCTGAGAAGAGTTGACATTCATCAAAATTGCAGTTCTTGGCTGATCATGGTATAGGTTTTTGTTGCTTAATGTTGCTAATTTATTTTCATTACACTAACATATAACTGAGAGGTAAATGGGTGTTTTTAAACTTAAAGTTTTTTCAAAACAATAACCAAAAACTTTTAGTTTAAAATGAAACTAGCACAACATTTTTATTTTATATTTGTTCAAGTTATATAACAGTACTCATAGAAAGGTGTCCTCCCACACAACCATTTCTGGCTAATAGTTGTACTCGAAACAGATGATATTGGTTGGTTTATGTTTTTAACTTAATTGTTAATGTCCAAAGATGAAAAAATTTTGTTGTCTAAGTGGAAGAGTTTGTTACAGAACTTGAACTGTCAATCTAACAGTACTTGACTCCAGTGGGGACAAATAACATATTTTATAGTTGAGTACAGTCTTGTTTAAATAAAATATTTCATCTTTTTGGTTTCCCAATACATGATAAATGTATAAAAGGTTACTAAGCTACACATTAGTGCTAATCCTAATAATATAAGAAGATAGGTACATTGTAGCAGTTTACAGTCTAACAGCATTCACTGGTATAATGTGTGTTGTGGTTCACTGTCTTTCAAACTTTACTTTTTAGCTTTCAGTTTTAGTGAGACCTAATCTAGAATTAATTCAGAAATTTTGATCAGCTAAATTTTGGGCTGTTAGTAACAACATTAACTAAACAAAGATGGATGCACAACAGAAATGTGACACAACTTCAGTGAGTGCAAAATATGTGAAAAGTGTTATGTTCTAGAAATATTAACTTATGAAATTTTTTTAAACATTTGAGTTTCAATATACAACAAATGACGCATTTGAAAAGATATAAAATCAGTGAGTGTAAACTTTGTCATTACATATCCTTACAGAATTTGTCGTAAATGATAAGAAATTTAAAATATTCTAAACTTCAATATGAAATGTATGAACCATGTTTTGTCTTAAATTATTTTTAGAAAATGTTGTGATCATCAAAATCATTTAGAATGAAACAAATTTAAAACAACCACAGAATTTAAGGTGGATTTTAAATTTATATTTCTAGTAAACTTATCACTGTACTCAAACGGTAATCTATATCCTCCAAGATTGGACATCATTTAACAACTATTTTCTGTAGAGATAAATATTTAGGATGCAATATTTCACAGCCATCTCCTTAAGTATTAACTATATGCTACTTAAAATCATATTCATACTTCTTAATGCAAGAAGTGTTAATATCCATTCATAGTTTATTTTCAGTAATTGTATAAAAAAAAATGATTATTTATTGCTTCAGAAAGAAGTTTAGTATCCTAATTTTTTTATTCTTTTTGTAGGGTGCCAACAAGTGTGGAACCACACCAGATGGCACCAGTTATCTTGATGCAGCTGAGAAACAAGAAATAAAGGACTTATTAAAATAGAATTAACTTTTATCTCTAATGAAAGGAGAGAAGTGTGGGTTTGAGGTATATATATATATACATATGTTTATATACTCCATTATATATCTTCTCTGCTATCGGCAACATCTTCTGATGCAATATATATATATATATATGTAAACATTATCATTCTTTTTCGTAGTAGTCATGGGGCCAATCATGCCCAAAAATTAACCTAGTTGGTTATAAAATTTTGATGATTTTTTTATGGTAGAATAAAAGTTGCTTTTGAGAAGCGATTTTAATTATTGAAGTTTGTAATTTATTTCACATCTTTAACAAAATCTTTAAAATTTCATAAGATTCTGCAGTTGGAGAACAGCTTGGAAATTGTGCCTTACAAATAAATATGCTATAAAAAAAAATCAAACGTAGTAGCATTTGTTATTTAATGTTGATCATTACTTTATAGAATACCTCCCCCCGATGACTCTGACTCGGTGGTAATTGTGAGGACTTATAATGCTAAAAACTGGGTTTCAATATTTGTGTTGAGCACAACACAAATAGCCCCTTGTTTAGCAATAACTAACTATTTAGAATTATTGAAAATTTAATGATACATTATGAAGGTTTTCAGATTTCATTACAGTTATTTTAAGTACATTACTGAGTAGCCTTATTATTTTTCTCTTAAAAACATCACACCCACCTTTGAGAAAACATTTTAAACCATACTAACGTCTGAGAACTGCAATATGTTGTAACTCATTCTTTTTATGACATTATTATAGTTATTGAAATGTAAAAATAGCATTTCTGACAAGCTCTCTTAGATTAAAAATTAAAGTAAACAACATTGTTGACAATTCATGTTATATTACCAGAAAATGTTTGATAGTTTTATTCAATAAAAAAAAGCTCAAAGGAAATTTTATTTTCATAATCCTTGAAATAGTATTAATGCTACAGTTTGACGTGATATTTTTAAAACATTCTATTTCAATAAAAAAAAAAAAAGCTCAAAGGAAATTTTATTTTCATAATCCTTGAAATAGTATTAATGCTACAGTTTGACGTGATATTTTTAAAACATTCTATTTCAAATGATAACTTGTGCAGGATCTGTATTGGATTTTGATAGCTGTGACACATGCTAAAAATACTATGCTTAAAACCTCTGTTACTTTCTGTTAACTGTGATATGTTACAAAGCTAGTAAATGCTTGAGATCCCTGTTATATTGTTAGCTGTGACACACTACAAAAATTATACGTGTAATATGTTTAAGACTTCTGCAGTTTTTGACTACCTGTGCTACAAAAATGGTAGCATGTTCAAGACCTCTGTTCCTTGTTAGAAAGTGAGTGTTCAAGATAACTATATTTTATATTAGCTACACGATATGTAGACTGAGACCAAATTAAGTGCTTCCTTTGTTTTCTGTGAGGATTTGTTGAAGATTTCATAACATGTAATGACTGGTATCTTGTCTAAGACATCTGTTTATGTACGTACTGTGTCATGCTTAATAGACTAAAATTATACAAAATATTTTAACTTTTTTATGAATGTTGCCCTTTTTCCTGTCTTGTTTATATAGGTAATGTGAAATAGTTAAAGGCCAAACAAATGAAAGGAGGAGGATGAATTCAATAGAGAAATAGATAACTAAAAATATTGAAGAAGAAGAAAGTAGAGACTAGCAATGTCAATAATTCACACTCTCCGTCTAATAGCATATTGTTTTTACTTAAAACCACAAGTCTTAGAAAATTACAAACAATTTAAAATTGTTGCACTTTAGTGTAAAACATTTGTAAGTGCATAAACAAATAACACAAAAGCATACAATTGTCATCCATATGGCAGGAATTGATACAGGCTTTCTTAATGTTACTATAAAAAAACTCAACATCAACTAATTTTCCTGATTTTTAAATAAGTAAGCTTTAAAACAATCTTTGATAATGATATTTAGTGCTTATGAGTATTTTAAGAAATTTAATAGATTGTATTTTCTCAAAAAATTACAATGTTAATGCCTGATTTTTCCTAGTTTGAAATCCCACTATTTGTTAATCTCCATTGGAAGGGATTTAGATTCATCATAAATTTCTGTATTAATCTCTGACCAAATCAGTAGTTTAAGCCTATGATATTATTATTCCAAATTTTTCATTTGTTGAACTTCAGTAACATAGTAAAATGTATTAAAATTTTCTTTTGAAAAACAATTCCAAAGATTTTTTCTTGCTTTAAAATGATTCAAGAAAAAAACCTAATGATATAAAAATTGAAATCATGCATAGAAAAGTTTATAAAGATGTTTATCAACATGCCAATAATTCTGGTTGGCTGGAAAAGCAGTTTTTTTTTCTTTTAATAGTTACATCTTTATTAAAATAATTTTTTGCATATTATTTACCATTCAAATACTGTAAATTAAAGTAATTGTCACCTTTCTCCTGCAGAAAATTATCATTTGGAAGAGTAAGGAACTTGATTCAGTTTAAACAAAAAATTCAGAATTTATTGTAATATTACCACTTTAAAATACTTTTTTATTACACAGATTATGTTTTATACATTAAGTATACTTAGAACAGTATAGTAAAAAGGTCACTTAAAACTAAAATAAGCTGCATGAATTTGATGTTGGGAAATATTTAGCAATAAACTTTGTAGTCAATGTCACCATATTAAAGGCATTGGAACAAGGCTGTAAGGAAATGTTTACTACAGTCATCATGCAAAAATTGTGGAATGGTCCCTTTTTTTTGTATTATTCTCAGTTCACAATTTTTCAGGTAGGTGTTGAATCGGTGACTAGTAATTGTATTTATATGGTGACACACAAACATTGAAAACCAACATTGCAGTTCACAACATTACAAAATAAAAAGAGGTAGCTCCAACTACAGAGGTTAAAACACTTACAGCTTCTCTTAAATTGCAACATTTTAGTTGACAGTCAGTGCATTTCTAACATAAAACAGAGATACTCATGCCATATTTATATACATTCAAGGTTCACCAATAGATGTATGGTATTCAGTAATGGCAAGATGTCAAGAAACTAACCAAGAAGATGAGTACAATTTTGAGAAAGTATTACAGACAATTTCTTTTCAATCTTTGAAAAACAGATTGATTCTACAAGACAGTGGATTAAGTTTGAGAGTATGTATTTTAGCTTTGCAAGCACTAATTCAGACTAATAATTGGTTTGCTTGTGGTATCTGAAGACTAAAATTTACAAAGAAGCTTACTAGGTTGAAGTTTGAGTTTTATACACACATTTGACCCATTCACTTTTTACTTTCTACTATCTTTCTTTTAAGTGATCATAAAATGCCAGTTGTAATTATCCTTCCTTGTTAAGAGAGAAAAATTTGTAATTTTTTAAAAAAGAAACCAATATACACATATATCAAATGAAAGAACTACACAAGTTTTAAGTAAAAAAATTGCATAAGTTGTATGCTGATTAACTTCTACATCTCAGTTTTTTTACTACTATAGTTCTTGTAAATACAAAGTGCTTATATCCAGCTCTTGATTCAGGTAGTAAAACATTTACACTTCGAGCCATGGGAAACATTTATTAGATAAAAGACACAGGAAATAGCCTGTACAAACGAACTGCTATTGACAGAAAGAACCACAACAGACGTCTAGTAATGTTTGATCGAATCATCAGAAGTCTCCAGATGCCTAGCAGGAAGAGTATGTTTGTCAGCTGACTATACAGGTACATCCTAAAGTAGTTTTAAAAAAATATTGAAATTGGGATAAAATCTATTTGTTTTATCTTTTACACATACATATAAGTTGTGTATTGGGTGGTCAGACAAAATTTGTAATAAACATTATTATTTTGTTCTTACTTTAATGTAACAATCTTAAGATGGACTGACTTAGGTAGTTACAAAAGAAATTACCAGGAATTAAATAAGTGTGCACATTCCAGTTAATGAAATAACCGAAGACCCAGATTTATTTTTCCTTGGTTTCTCAGTATTGAGCTGTGCTCACGGTTTAGTATTCGCCCCAGCTTATGATGTAGACAATCTGGTATTTGTGTTAGTTAAGGCTTTTTTTTTTTTCAGTAGTCAGTTGGTATCTGACAGAACCATGAGACAAAGACTTTATGAACACACAGATATCATAAGACGGCCACATCTCATAACACCTGCCTTAACCAAATACAACTATCAGACTAGCAAAATCATAAACTAGGACAACACTATATCTTGGACACAGCTCAACACTGGAAAATCAAAGAGTCCTTTCACAGAAAATGCATCAACAACTCTTAACAAAAATCAGTGACATTTGAGCATCATCTCTCTCTCTCCAAACAATGTAGCCACACAGATGACAACATTTAGCAGAACTGAAATAAGAGTGCTGAAACAAATTGTGCTTCCACCACAACTTTTCCAAAACAGTGGTTTGAATTAGTGTTATTCAGAGGTAGCATAAATATCTTCCAAAATGAATTTTTTTAAATAACTGGGTTTTGAGATTAAGCTGTAAAACCATTTCATCTGATATGCTTTCATAAAAACTTGAAACTTTTGCAAGAACAGCTTCATCCATTACTTCTCAAATATCATATCCATGTTGTTAATTTCATGTTCCCTTATAAATTTTCTTTCATTCCAAAAAATAATACTTAATTATCTATTAAATCAGCATATTCATTAGTGTTTCATAAAATTCTACTGTCCTTGTGTTATAAAAATTAGCTGTTCTTGAAATAATCAGCATGTTTTCCTGAGATTTTTACAATGATAATAGAGCATTAATGCTTTAAAAATACATACTTAAGTTAGTGACCAGATTACCTTTTGAGATTTTTTCGGGCAGCTGGAAGTGTAGATGGGTCTTCCTTTAGCAAATATTTCCTGGTTCCTAGAACATAATCTTCAAAATATGATGGCCAGTTAAGACTTTTGATGGAAAAGTCAAAATTCTGAGGATAAAACAGAATGAAGCATATAAGAGAAATAGAGTATCATGTCATAAAAATAAACATTTGTAATTCAACATACTCTAAAGAAACAATACTAATATTTAACAAAGTTGGACCAGAAGTTTAGGACAAAATTAATATCACTAATAATAGAATTTAATAGCATACTGAGTATTAATGATGTTACGGTCTTTTTTTTTTGGTTTTAATTATACTAGTTAATCAGTGACTACTTTGTTTCTAGTCTATCAGTTAGGCAACCAGAAAGTTTTAAACTCTAACACAATTTGCTGTACAGTGGATATAAAACCTTCTGATTCTTTGATATAATCAAAGAATGAAAAATGTTGTAACAAGTTAAAGTTCAAGTTGCCTTTCCTCACCTAAGTATGCTACTGTACCAATGAACAGAAGCATAGTGATGATAACAGTTCAAGTCAATTATCCTTACTGATAATTGTTCTTAAAAGTATAATGATTTTACAACCACTAATGTTTCTACAATATTAAAATGTAAAGTTTGATTAAATGTTAAAGAAAAAAAAACATTTTATCCAGAATGCAAAAGAACCTGCTTGACCATTAGGAAGTCCAGTATGTTTCAAACAAACAGTAGTAAACCATTAAGACACGTGTCTGCTTATAATTATAGATAAAGTGATTAACAATATGAGCATTTTCAGAGACAATAACCAACTGTCAGAAGCTATGAAATAAATCTACCACAAGGTAAGTATCGTGGCTGATGTAACACTGAACATGCATTGATGTGTACCTTACTGGCACGAGCAAAATCTATTAACACCCCTAGGAAGAGAAAAACACTACAAAACAGAATAATTTGTCTCTGAATAAGGATTTGCATCATATTACCATTGGCTCATGATCAATTTTTCCAAGGTAACCACACCACTATCTGTACTTACTGATGTATAATTTGTGTGGTTCCATAAACATGAAAACAATTTCCAGTTTTTGAAGCATGGTTTGGTCAAATCACTGATGCTAGCTTATCATTAACAGGATTAATGATTCATCCTGGTTACTGATGGCATTAACAGTGTAACTGGAGCGGGTATAGCTCAGTTACAGGATATTATGGAGCATGTAGATGGATATGCAAGCCATACTCTATCTGCTCCTGAATGCCAATATTGTACAACAAAGAAGGAACTTCTTGTAGTTATAATATTTGTCAAACATTATTGCTATAACTAGTATGATGTGGAGTTTATCATTTACATGTATCAAGCACTGAAGTGGCTGGTGAACTTAAAAAATTTAACATATATGATTGTGTAATGGATAGCAACCCCACCTGGACAAGCAGAATGGAAATTCACATAATTTATCTTGCCAGCCAGGAATATCATGTGCATCAGTTGAAAGTGAAGATCCTAAACATATGCAGCACTCAAAGATGTTATTGCAGATGTGATGCCCACCATACAAATAGCAACAATTCTGGTTTGGAGTGGATACCAAAAGTTTCTGAACAGTTATGAACAACTGAAGGTTTTAGACATAGCTTGGATGCTGCTTGCTACGTATCAACGTGAAGTGCATCTGTCACAAAGTAGCAAAAGTACTGGCACTTGCTCAGTGAGATCTGAGTACAGGATGACATGTTGTAACATTAATATGGACCACTGAGCCAACATGATGTAGCTAGTGATTTCCAAAGCCTTAAAGCTTCAGATACTTCAGCCTTACATAATGCAAGGGCTACAGGGTGCCAAGGAATGTCAAGCATCATTGAAAACATGAAGAAGCAGTTTTATGGTTGTATTTGTGCAAAGATGTTATATGATAGTGTAGACATTGTACCACATTCAATAGTCAGAGAGAAAACCAGCCATGTCTAGCTGGGAAAAACTGTGGCAGAAAGTCACATTTTTCCCTTTGAGAGAATTTCTCTAAATTTAACTGGTCCCTGCCCAAAACAGAGAAGTAATATGTCTGTGCTGGCCATTACCAATTACTTCAACAAGTGAGCTGAAGCTTATCCATTGATGTGCCTGAATAATGGATAACATAATTCTAAACACATAAAAGAGATCCACATGAATCAAAGATTCAACTTCAACAGTCAGTTTGCAGAGTTTGTACAATTCACCTTATCATCCTCAGTTTTATGGTTTCGCTGTACAGGTAGTGCACAGTGTCTAGCAAATGCTTGCTAAGTTTGTGAACCCCGAATGAACTGATTAGGATAGGCACATACTACATGTCATTATTCTAAGAACTTATGAGTAAAAGCAAAGAAGAATATGTACTAATATGTCAACCACACTACAACTGCCATATCCAGTGCCAACAAGACCTTTCACCTAATACCAGGGCTCACCAGGCCAGCTGGAATATGATAGACATGGTGGTGATCTAGTGCTATTTATATCATCATTTACATGAACAACAAATGTTATGGTGTGAACTAGTTTAAGCAAGTGCAGACATCCTGCAGCGTCCACAGAAATATATAGAGTGGCTACATTCTACAACAGTTGTTGCACATGATTTTGCAAATCCACTTATAAATAAAGTGGTCATGTGTCCAAGAGGTGCTATGATATTACAATAACAGAACAAAAGTTTGAAACTGGTGACTGGGTTTCACTGTGGTACACACCTAGGGCAAACAACTTCAGTTCTAGCTGGACTGGTCAATATTTCATTTCTAAATAGCTCAGTTAAGTGAACCTTAAGTTGCATGTTTCTGTCTCTTGATATGTGTGTGTGTCCAACAAATCAACAAGCTTAAACTGTATATTACTGATAAGCCACTTAAAAGCTTGTTACCATAGGAGTCAACAATGAAAGAGCAGGTTGATTTAGACAATCAGAATACTCTGTCTTAGCTGAAGAAAAGAAAGAAACTGGCAGTATATATTTGACAGTTTGTGTGGGATCAGATAATAAAACACCAGCAGAGAAGTGTTCTGATGATTGGCTGAGGTGCCACTGTCAACCTTCTAATAGTTTTGGCCGGGAATAACTGCTTGGCCAGCAGTTACATAAATGTGGACTGGTCATAAACATGCACTTATGCTCTTGCTTAGGCACAAGTAACATACCACAACTGTTCTATGTTATAGTCTCCTAAAGTGAGGTCATACTCCTTTCAAAGAAACGTAAACGAGTTAGTATGAGTTAAGGATTAATCTCCCTTGAATATTTATAATGGGAATAAACACTGGCATGGATATTTTAGGATTGTAAAACCACACTTGGATGTTTGTCTAACATAAAGTATGGTATCAACAGAATACTTGTCCTTGTCTTGTACAGATGTGCTTCCAGCAGCCACAGAAATCATAATAATGAATACTGAATCTAACTAGTTTGTTGAAGATCCCAGCATTTATGTATTTAAAAATATAAATTGTGTTTATTTGTTAAACTTGGGTTTATTTTTCCTTTGCTCTCCATGTTCATTTTATTTTCTGCTTAACATTTCCTGAGTCTGTAGTGTATTGCAGATACTTATGCATTTCTGTCAGAAATCAGTGTTTTAACACCACAAAGGCAGCAACTCACTTTTTTGTCTTTTCCAACTAGCTGCTCATATAATGTCTCAGCATTACTATTATGGAATGTCCACTCGTGTGTTGTGAAGAACTCCAAACAGCTTACAGCTCGGTTGAGTCGAGAATACAGCTGAACCATTCTACAAAAGTAGCAATTATTTTCATCTTAAAAATTTGTTAAAACTTAGTTTCACAAACTTATCTTTCCACCACTCTGCAGTGCATTTAGATATAAATTTCTAGAGGTATAAACAATTTTTAAAAATTTAATGAAAAAACATTTCATAAATAAAACTATTTACTAATAGTCCACTCTTAGCCCTAAATTAAATTTTATGACAAAATGGGAATTATTGCCTTGTGTAGCTATTCTTCCATTCTCAACAATGTATGTGTAAACCCAAGAATCATTTGCTAGACCACTTTCAAGTACATATCTCCAGAATGCCTATGCCAACTAATGCTTAAGTATCATTCTCAATATAGATTTTACTAAAATACAAAAGTTATCAAGGCAGAATAGTTTATTTTCATTAACTAAAAGTGCTGTAAACAGATAAAAAAACAAGCATAACATTTTCAAATCATTGCAGTCAAACACAAATCAACCTAAGATGTTAATTACATCTATTAGGCTGAAAGCTTCTAGCACTGTATAAATTATATTTTTTCAAACAGTTCACTAGAAGAAACATTTCTAGTACACAGAAACAGAAATACTTATCTCTTGAATAATTTATGAAAATGCATTCAAGATTCACATACAGCTGAAAAATAAAGTCAAATTACAGAATTTCCCACTACAAATACTGGTTCATCGAAATTTTCATAACGATTTATGCACTGTAGTAAAAGTACTTTCAGTATAATTTAATAACTATTAGTCCTGAAAATAAAACAACCAAAGAAGTTAAACTTTTATCCATGAAAAGTGTATTAAGGCCCACTAAAATGTACAACACAAGAACATTTCACCAAGTATCAATTACATAATGTTTTAAATAAATTTTGTTTTTTACACAAAAGTTACTTTTATTGCCACTTGAATTAATAATGTTATCTAATCTTTCTGTTGCTAAAGAAGTTTTTAATATATTTTATTAAATAATCTTAGACACTTACAAACAATATTTCCATTATACAAACTAATTATGATGGCTGTGGAAATATTTCATATTTTAAAAAGTACTGAAATGTTCTATATAAACTGCAAAACCACATCAAATATTTGTTGATTTTTAAACTTTTTTTTTTACAGTTTGTGGAATTTGGTTCTTGTCACTTAACTCGCACTTAATCATAGACTTCACTAGTAACAATATATGACTCATGTGAACAAACATTTCAATAAAAGTTGAGTTTTATTGATAAATATATGAACTTCATTAATTACCCAACTGCTTGTAACCAGCAGAACATATCCCATTCTTAAGTGATGATACTTAAACATAATTACAAAGAAGGTAAAAATTAACATACTAGCATCAAAACAGATATAGCTATGGTTCCTAGAAACATACATACCTCTCTAATCCCAGGCTGCAGTTGTTTAGGAGATAATAAGCATTTATTATACCCAAAGGAAAAATAACAATAAGAAGATTCCAGACCAAGAAAAACTTTAATAAGAAGGAGTATTAAAAACCCTGAAGAAACTGCAGAAACAACTTGAAAAATAAACAAATATATATTTATTGACAAAATATAAATCAACTGATGGAACAAAAACCAGATCATGTAAACTGATGAAAAAGGCTTAAAAAATGCTTTGTCTTAAAAGATTACAATACTGTTTACAATGCATAAACCTGTTGTTTTTTTTAAAAAAAAAGATTAATAGTGGTCATAAAAAGAATTAAAACAGTAAAAATATTAACATTCACAATAATTTTTCATTTGTCTCTGTTGCAAATTTTATCTGTTATTTATCACAGGTAAAACTTTCCCTACTATAGTTTTTAAGCAAAAAGAGAAAATGTTTATATAGCTTTTGTGCTAATCCTTTAAATATGTGCTCCTCCATACTATCTGACTCAAATGTGTGTTACAAGTCTGTAATGAGTTATATTTGCACATAATCTTGTTTGTTTCAGTAGTTTGAAGAAGTCTTTGGAATCACAATTTTAAACTTTTTTTCTTTCTTAAATATTTTGAAAAGCAAACTCAATTATAATATTCAAAATAATGAGTAACATATTTTATAAAACTTGTTTTGTAAAACCAAAACCCACACACTGAAGTGAATAAAAGGTTACTGTTGGACTGAGATTAACTTAATATTGAACATGAAAATCAAGTAAACTGAAATTTTCTTTTTTACTTTCTCTTAATTTTTAAAACGTGGACTGCAAATTAAATGTTGAAAAAGCAGCATTTTATATCAATTTTTTGTCTATCACATGTCACTATCCAGGAGACCTTTGTCCAACACCAGAATTAATCAGATGGGCTGGATTATGACAGTCTATTTATATAGCTCAAAACCTTTAATGCTACAACATTGAATGTTAAAACTTTGCAAAGCAATTGGAACCAATTGGTTATGATATTTATAGTAAAAATGAAACTAGACTGCAGATGTTTTCACCATATTCCCCCCTTAGGTTGTTCATTACAGGTTTCAAAACAGACGTGTGTAAAAATATATGCAATCCATAATTATTTGTCTGCCATAAGTCATTACCAAAAATACTTTCATACAGTAAGAACTCATTATGAATAAATTACAAGGAATGTAGAAAAAACATTTTGTTTAGACAGATTTTCATCACAAATATTAAGTCTATTAGTCTGCAATGCTTCACAATTTTTTGGCTTTGAACATCATAACTTTAAAGAGTAACTTTCAATACATTATACTAATCAAGTTTTATTTAGCAACATCAATTGATCTTGAAAATCAGAGTAGGCATGTGATCTAAAAATCACATTGCTATGTTTTCACTGTTTAATATTGTGTTTTCTACCTCTTAGTTAAGATGTCAATTTTTCAAAACATTCGTGTTTTTCAGAGTTTCCAGTTTAGAACAAGAAAGTCACTCAAGTATACATTTCAACTTCCCTTCTTTTAGTGCATACAAAACATAAACTCACAAACTGACAGGTAAATGAGTATCTTGCAGGGAAGATAGCATATTATGTCCACAAATATGTTCTCTTTCAGTGAATTGGATAATGAGCAGGGACATGCTCTAAAATTTGATTCACAACTGACAAGGATCATGTGTGTCGGGTGCATTCATGCACAAACCTAGTTTTGTTAAGAGCTTTTATGGTTTTGTATTTAATTACATTTAACATGACTATTAAATGCTTTCAGTGTTGGTACTTTAACATTAGTAGAAGCAGCTTGTTTAAAGTGAACCTTCAGAAGTTCATTCAATCACTGTCACTTGAGTTGGGATTTTGATTTAGCCTGGTAAAAAGTTAAGTGTTTAACTTTGGATTTTAGTTAAGATTCTTCCAGTTGGTGAGCACTAACTGTCTACTGTACAGGAAAGCCATATAACAGGGAATGCCACAATACGAATACGCTACAGGGATTATTACAGTCGTAGTGATTTGTTTTATTACTATTACTATACATGACTACTTTTCTACTTATTATGTAAAGTTTGATATTATCTATTTTGTGCCCACTTCAGCTTGAAAAATCCTTTAATTGATCTTGATCATACTTAAATGTTTGTTATTTAAAAACTTTCAAACAACTAATTACACTTAGATAACTAAGGAAACTGATGGGAATTTCTAATAACTATACCATTTAATGCATGCATGTCCTAAGTTTTGTAAAAAAAGTCATTTATAATTGAAATTTATGGAATAATAAACTTTGTATTTATATTTTACATTGTAAACTAATATAAAAAGGCAAATGACCTATAATGATATCTTACTTTGGCTTTCGTCCCAGAATTCGAGCCATAAAGTCAAGTATTTGGGCTGGAACCTGATGATTGAAAAATACTGAAATTTCATTCCGCAGGCGATTACTTTTAAAACTGCCACCAGGATATCGTAATACTTCCTTGCTGGGATGTGCATATACAAGAGGAAAAATAAGAGATTCCAACTCTCCCCATGTTAGCCGATTTTGGGAGCCAGAAGTACAATGGTAAACCATAATATTGTTGGGCCTACAGAGAAAAAAGATACATAATAAACAGAGTAAGAACAGTTAAAAAAATGGATAAACAACAAATACATTTGATAATCTTGGTGTTAAGTAAATGTGATAAGCAAGCATTTACTGGATTATCATTTGAATATTTAATTTTCAAAATATTCTGTTTATTCCAAGTCTATGCAATTTTCACACAACAGATGGTCAAGAAAGTCATTAGGTTGACTTCATTCTAGTTGTCTTTGTTCCTTTGTCATTCTTTGGAGAGAACTCCTGTTCTATGAGTGGTATGGCTGTAATGCATGTGGTGCAAAAATGTTGACAGCTAGTATCCTCTAATGGTAGGCCAGATGATATCCTGAGGTTACGGCCTCCCTTGTATTTGAATGAGAATGACCAGTCGTGTGGTTAGCACTAATTCCTGTGGGTAAACTTGATATTTCCCATTAAGTATGAAACATTAGGTTTAAATTATTCATGTACTTGATTTTTAGTGAACTGGTTACAGAAATACTGCTCAAGGGAAGAAAGCCAGTTTAATCAACTCATGAATCCAGAGAAAGGAGATCATCCAGCATCTGTGAACAAGTGCACACACTGTATGTTTATTGTGTTTGATTAATAAAGACGTTTTTGTCATGTACTACACATTGTATCCAGTCTGTTCATTTCTTTGCTCAAACTCAACTAGTTTAGCTAAATTCAGTATCATAATATATTTTACTGATCTTTTCATTATATAGTGGACCTTCTTAATACTCTTTAAGGAAATCAGTTTACCTAAAAATACCACCTAAACAGAAAAGAATCATAATACATAAACAGACTACGATGTTGTTTGCTCATCAAGAAAGAAACAGGACTGATAAACATACTATGTAAAGATGTGGACCATGATATTTTGGTAATTCCAAGGATAAACCTAGCACAAAGTTATCTAATCTTACCAACAACTAGAGATTTGAGAGTCTACTGAACGACAGATGTAGTAGTTTGTTGTGATTGAGATAAATTATTGAAAAAGACAAACACATTGTACTGTGAATATCACTTGATAGCTTGGAAAGCAAGAATTGCTACATCCTTTAAGATTTTGATCAGGAGACTAATGTCACTGGCTTGGCTGACTACTAGAGCCGTCTTTGGCCTCTAACTCCAGCTTTTCCTCATCTGGCTTGTTGTGTACAGCTAAATAAGTATGTCCAGCTCGTTCCCTCCTCCTTCTTTGGGTGAGTCAGTATGGCTTGAGATAGCCTCCTTATCCTCCTGTGACTCATTGATCTCAACTTCAGACTTCTGATCAAGCCAGTGCACAAGAGTTTTTTTCTGTGATGAAAGAGCACAATTTATGGATTTATTCAATGTGCTTTTACACACTTCATATCTGCTGTAACTCTTATGTCAATGGACTAATCTTCTGGAGTATGATGTACGAACCTGGTTAGTCAAACGCAAGCTGTTTCCATGCTGCTGGTACATATCACATCCAGACTCAATCTCCACACTAGAATGTCTGTTTCTTTACCATCTTGTCACAACACTTATGTTCTATTATCCTTTCTGGATTTTTCAAGTTCACTAACCATTTCAGCAAAACATGATTCACTCATATGGTGAACCTCCTACCACATAAGTAGTGACAATAGTGTTTTATAAAGACCACAACTGCAAGTAGTTCTTTCTTTGTCATACAGTATCTGCTTTTGGGACCAGTGTAAATAAATACATGTTCCACTCAGTCCTACAACTGTAATAACACCACCTTAATTCCATTATCACTGCCACTGGTATCTAAGAGGAATTTGTTATCTTGTCTTTAGGGATTACAATGCTTCTCAAAATCACTGTTAAAATCCAAAGTGCTGCTATCTTGGAGGAGCTAGTCATGAACTGTTGGTAATATGGTGCAAAACTGAGGAAACTGCAGACTTCTCACCTGGTGACAAATTGAGGCAAGTCTCATACCACTGCTGTCTTAGCAAAGTCTGTAGAGACTCCATATCTACCAACAATGTGTCTGAGAAACTCAACTTGTGTGCACATGTTCTTTGTTTCACTATGAAACCTGCTTCATTTATCCACTTGAATACCATTGTCAAAATCTAAGCCACAGACTTAAATGTGTGATCACCAAAACAAGGAATCTCTCCCATTGCAGTTTCTTTAGTGTAAGCTCCCTTAGCCACTCAAAATTGGCAGGTGCATTACATAGACTGAATGGCATGAGGCCAAACTCATACAAATCTGTTGCTCAGCTCAGTAGGCCATCTGTCTCGCAAACACAATGGCATATTCAACCAACAAATCACTGAGTTGCTTTCACTGCATTTGGTTGAAATTGTTTACACAATTCTCAACCAACAATCTCAGATGTGTTGGTAGCCATGTACTTGCCTTTGGCCACAGTGCAACCCTAGAATTGCCACTAGCCTCAGTTACTTTACTTTGCCTACAATATATATTACTATTCCAGAAAGCAGCTGGATAGCTAGTTGCCCATAATTATAAAACAACACTGGGACTTAATCCCTTCTTGCTCAAATAACTGCCCAATCTAATCCTGCCTGCCTTCTGGACAGGAAACAATTCGTTTCATGCATGGCTTCTATAACTGTTTTACACAGTACCAATGCTCAAGACTTTGTTTGCAGTAAACCACAGGATACCACTTACGTATAAAGAGGTACTGTACTCACTCCACTACATAACTCATGCAGTTCATTGTTCTTGGGCCTAACCTGGATAACACTGGAGACAGCTCTCCTACAGAACATCAGTTTACCAGTTGTAGAGATGAAACTGATGGATAATTTCCACAGTATTACATTTATGCCATGGATTTCAATGCAAGATCCAAGGTTGGAGATTACTACCTTTTTCAGTGATTGACATTTCCTAGACACAATTAAGAAAGGTTGATTTCCAGGCTGACTTGGGCTCTGTTAGTTTTCTGGAGTTGTAGCAGTAGCATTTGCCACTTGTTGACTCTTCTAGACCCGTTGAGCCATTGGTACAAAGCAATACAATTGTTCACCTTGCTGTTTGATAAAGTATGGTGGCTGTTTGCTCTCTGGAACCTTCTGAACCATCTTCTCAGTAAAGTACAGACAGTTCACCTGCCAGAAACCAAACATACCACAAGCAAAGCAGATGCTTCACTCCTCTCTTCCTAGATGACATCCAAGCAGGGGCATCTTAAACATGTAAACCACGGGCAGACTGAGAGGCAATCCTACCCCTTCAGTGATGTGGGTGACTGGTTAATTCTCAACATAGCTCAAGATCAACATAGTGAAGGTAACCAGATAGTATAAGTCATCTGAGTCATAGTTACAGCAGCTATTTCTCCAGACTTTTTCTCTCTCTCTACAGAGACTGGATCGAAGTTACCCCTTCATATATAATCATTATTGAAACCACCTCAGTGTGCCTCATCATTTTGCTAGGAAAACTGTTGAAGGACTTATCCACAAGTATGCTTTTGCAATCTGCATATGGCATAGATCATCCATGTAAATGGTCACTCTCATGGTAGTGATTCTCTTCCAAGCCTTGAATTCAGCCTGATGGATTACTCAATTCTCCAATGGGCAGAATCAGCAACACAACCTGGCTACAACTGTATCGCAGTCTTCTAGCTGTACATCATCCAAATTTTTGATGGAATCTAGGGCTGCACTATCTGAGCTCAGAAGCAGGCATTGGACTGCATGCTTCTGAATACAAAAAATTCCTAGTTTGCTCTTGACGAAGAAAGGACCACCTTTTGAAAGCACTTGGGCTACACGGTTTTGTATTTTTATATTAAATTGATTTTTTGAATCTACATGTTTTCCCAACATCTTGAATGCTCCTGAATCCAGCCATTCCAAGCAGTTACCTACCTGAAACACTTGATGAAATGGTCCAGATCATCCTCTGCCACACCTTTGAACACTGGGAACAAAATGAACTTGGCTTCACTCACAAGGACCTGTGGTATGAGCCAAAGCCTCTTCCTTGCAGGTGGACCAGCATGGCCAGGTGATTAGGGTGCTCAACTCGCAATCTGCGGGTTGTGGGTTCGAACCCCCATCACA
Source organism: Limulus polyphemus (assembly GCF_000517525.1). Classification (NCBI taxonomy): domain Eukaryota; kingdom Metazoa; phylum Arthropoda; class Merostomata; order Xiphosura; family Limulidae; genus Limulus; species Limulus polyphemus. The sequence continues at coordinate 25,465 of NW_013666142.1, forward strand.
CCAAACATGCTCGCCCTTTCAGCCATGGGGGCATTATAATGTGATGGTTAATCCCACTATTCATTGGTAAAAGAGTAGCCCAAGAGTTGGCAGTGGGTGGTGATGACTAGCTGCCTTCCTTCTAGTCTTACCCTGCTAAATTAGGGACGGCTAGCATAGATAGCCATCATGTAGCTTTACACGAAATTCATAACAAACACACAATCCTTGCAGGTTTTTGATCAATGCCTAGGGGTCCTGTTATATTTGGAGCGAAAACAAAAAAATTTATATTTCTTAAAAATTTAAAAATGTGTTAAACTAATGCATAGATGATAGATCTATCATTTAACAAATTTTATGAATTATTGGGGAAAAATATTTTCTAATGCAATTTCGTGCTTGCCAATTATTAGCATAATATTTCAATTTTCATAGCTGTATAAGGTATATTAATTATATAGATCTAGGGGCCTACAGCTATGTATATAGATTCGATGACGAGGAACCCACTTTGAGACTAATAATGGCTGGAGACGGCTTGAATGGGTAATGAAGAAAAACTTTAATATAACCTGATGATGACAAAACCTTGTCGAAACGTTCTACATTTGCTGTTATATTAAAGTTTTTCTTCATTACCCATTCAAGCTGTCTCCAGCCATTATATGTATATAGATGATCTAACCTTAGGCCTAGGCTTACGTGTGAGTGCAAATCTGTGCTGAATTATTAGCCAGCGGGTGAACGCTTTTTCTACAGATTCTTATCTAAATAATTACGTTAATCTATTATTATTATATAGAAAAAGCATTCACCCGCTGGCTAATAATTCAGCACAGATTTGCACTCACACGTAGGCCTAGGACGCTTGGCCTATAGTAGATGATATAATTAAGTTAGATCTAATAATAATAATTTAGATAAGATCATAAGAATCTGTATAAAAAAACACTTACCTGCTTTCAAATGATTCATCAGAGATCTAGTAGACCTAGTCCGCCTAGCCTGCTAATAAAGTTGCGTTGTAAACACACGTACTTGTAAGTTGTAACGTTATTATTAGGCCTATACATCCGATTGTTAACAACCGGTTCGTGGAGGTCATTAAATTCTAAGAACAGGTTCGCACGAACCGGTGCGAACCGGCTGAATCCCACCATTGTATATATGTATATATACGATATACACAAGTCATGTATAAGTATATTTAAATAGGTATGCATAGTTTAGTTCAACTGAATGTGTTATTTATAACAATAGTAGTTTTTTTTCTTTTAAAAACATAACTATTTATAATGCTCCCTAAATAATAAAAAAATAAATTACAGTGAAAGCAATGAAGATTTTGTAGAGTTTGAACCAAACTAAATAACAGTAAACCTTTTTTTGATTTACGGTATTTTCTTATTTTTTTTTGTTTTGAGCTCTTTTGTGTTTGGAACAATATATACTAATTTTTAAAGCATCAAATTGAATTTTTGTTCAATAAAAATCTTTCAAATGCGACTGTAGCTTTTTTTCCCCCAAAACTTTGTCTTCAAAATAAGGATGCGTCTTATATTCCGAAAAATACGGTATATATATTTCGTTCGTTTCATAGCGATTGCGGGACAAGGCGTGTGTGTCAATACGTGAAACAGACAACTTTGCTTTAAATACACATATGTACAAGTATAATAAAACATTTTGTAAATATAAAATGATGTAGGGATGGTAGTGTCAAAAGTAATGCAAACAAGAATATGGAGTTGATACAGCTATAAATAGATCATTCCTACATTACTTTCAATATTAAAATTTTGTTTTATATTGTAAAATACACGAGTACAAAATGGTTACGAGGTCGATCAATTCAACCGACCTCGTAGCAAGAGTCTGTAATAATCAAGACATGTTTTGACTCAACTTGGTTTTCCTTGTACGTAAAGCCTAGGCTCTTAGTTACACTACACTGATGCCTACCATGACATGACCATGATATCATTATAAAGAAACAGCATACCAATAGTCAGAAATATATAATTCCCAACTGCAGTAATATTAAAGACAAGTATGCATTTTACAGTGTAACATTAAAATTTAATATTGAAAGTCATGTAGGAATGATTTATGTATAATTGTATCATCCCCATATTAGTGTTTGCATTTACAAAATGTTATTTATTACTTTTTTGTGACGTTTTCCTCCGGAATGAAAGTTAGTGTATTCTATGAATGTGTGTAATAGAATTTAATATTATGTTTACTTTTTTTTTACTCCTTCACTTCATACATGGGCCCGGCATGGCGAGGTGGATAAGGCGCTCGACTCGCAATCTGAGGGTCGCGGGTTCGAATCCTCTTCCCATCAAACATGCTCGCCCTTTCAGCCGTGGGGGCGTTATAATGTTACGGTCAATCCAACTATTCGTTGGTAAAAGAGTAGCCCAAGAGTTGGCGGTTGGTGGTAATGACTAGCTGCCTTCCGTCTAGTCTTACACTGCTAAATTAGGGACGGCTAGCGCAGATAGCCCTCGTGTAGCTTTGCGCGAAATTCAAAAACAAACAAACAAACTTCATACATAATATAGAGGGTTGGTTCCCTAAAGACACCGATTGTATAGTGTACAAAACAGTGGGTATTCTACATATTACATTTATCTAATGTTCATCTATTATTGCCTGGTAATTCTTGTTTCATCCTGTACTTAAGTTTAACAGTTAACTCCAATGGGTAATGATAACATTGTTTACACTAAAATTATGATTTTTTTTAATTCCTACTGGTTATTACTACTAAGCGATGACATCGTGCACAACCCAGAAATACATAGAGTGGATTTAGGTTTAAACTGACGTTAGTGATAAAGTAGTTGTAGAGTTATCTCGACTGAAACAAGAAGGACGAACAATTTGTTGGGTTGGTCACTTTCTGGTCTGGTATTTTAGCAATAGTTTCTGTCCCTGTTTTAGAGCTTCTTGGGTAGAGAAACAAATGAAAGTGGGTGGCAATCATCTTTTAAAGTAAAACTCATTGTTGATATTTAGCATGCATATTTGTATTATACCTATTGAGTACCTTGACCATCCCTACATATAGAGTCTATGATACGTACATATTTACAATAATACCCTCTCTTTTCTTTTTCTTTTTACTGCCTGGAAATGAAACCGAAACTTTTATCAAGTTTGTTACGCAATATTTTTTTTCTAGGAAATTTCTTTCACTCAAGATATATTGTGATATTTTAACAAACTTAATCTAGTGACATAAGTAAAAATGAATGTATTAAGTGAAACGTATTTTACTTTTTTCTTTACTACGGGTTTTATTCTTCATTTTTATGAGTTTCTTTGTTTAAACTCGTAGAATAATGTCATACACTGAATGGTCATAACTGTTTCATACATTGTACATTATATATATATATTGTTTATATTATGTGTAGTTTACTAAACAAGGTTACAGCTACGTGAGTTTTTTGTCTGACCGCGTAACATTTTTTTTCAAATAGACTAAGATTTATCGATCTAACATATAATGCCTGCAAGATAGCATACCTTAAATGGCATGCATGAAAATAATAGAATATGGAAAATTCATGTGAAGGGCATGGAAACTAACACAAATGTTTTGCGGGTGGCGGCTTGTTGTTCTGTAAACCTTTCATAGTTTTTAGCTTTCTAAAATGGGGCTGAGTGTGACTATGTATTTTCAAGACTATCACTCGTGTCCTGTTACCGAAAAAAAAATATCCCTCCCCACTTTGGTGCCGCGAGTGTGTTATAAGGGTGACGTTCAAATCCCACTATTCAATCATACAAGAGTTGGCAGTGGTTGCTGTTTACTAGCTCCCTTCTCTTTAGTCTATCAGCTCAAAATTAGGGACTGCAAAACCTTTTTAACATGGTCCACTAACTGTTACGTCCGTTCTCATGTATATTGTAATAGTACTAGTAATTATTTTGTGATTATTACTTCGCTATATTAATAACATGTACGTTTATTTCGAAAAAAAAAGGAGACCGTTATACCATACTTCACAAAAAGCTCGTATATATATATATATATATATATAGAATTAA
>NW_013666142.1:30511-38372 GCF_000517525.1 Limulus polyphemus
TTTATTCAGTGATTTTCCAAATCCAAGGTTTTTTTATTTCAAAGAAACCTTGCATTTACCCAGTGTGACATACACTACCAAATACCTTGTTATTCTCATAGGTGAGGTTGTAGCCTCTAGATATCACCTGAACAATTGTTGAAGGACACTAATGTCAACATCCTTATTATACAAGGTTACATTAAGCAATGTTCTCCATAGGTAGTAACAGGTGTTACCTACTTTGAGAATAACAATGGTAACTTTAACCCTATCACTGCTCCATGCGTCATATGATGTTTTAGGTTTTCCTGCATCTGTTTGAAATCTCAGTTGATATTTGGTTATACCAGTGACCCATAGATGTCATCCTCGATGCCTACACATAGCAGGAAAAAAGGTATATAGTGTAAATATTAGGCATTTATACAGTAGTTTTAGTGATTTATATTAGTGTGCTAAGTTTAATATTTATACAATATGGTCTTGTTATTCTTAACCAATGCTGTTCCAGTGCCTTAGATAAAATTGCAATACCACATTTGGAAAAAAGCAGACAAGTCCTCCCATCATATTTTACTATCAGAGAGGGTTGCTTCAGACTCAATCAACCCCCTGCTTCCTCCTCACTCAGTACACCACTGGGTCTACAGAGAGATGTTATATATGACTTTTTGGTGTCTATTCTTCACTTTTGCACGCTATACTATGATTTTCTAAGGTAAAAAGGGTTTAAATCCAGCCCTGAGAACAGTGCTCTCTATTGTAAATTTCTAATATAAAAATGGTTGATAGGGCTGAGATTGAGAAACATCTACATTTGATGTTTGCTGCATATGGAGATAAGGAATAATGAGATTTTGGTTCCAAATTTCAAAGAAGCAAGTTTTGAAGGGGATGGAACAAGAATTATCTGTTGTGAACTGGGCAACTGAATTAATTTCAGATGCTGATCAAATGCAGAAAACTTTGAAAAGTACATTTGTAAGTATTCAAGACTGTCAGGAAAACTTACTTTTTAAGTACTATAAATTTAGTAAGTAAATATATGGGTGTATTGGGCTAAGGATTCTTCTACAGTAGGTGTCTCTGACTTGTTGCCAATAAATTAAAAAATAAATGAACAGCATGCACTCCACTTGTTTTCAAAAATATATATATATTCGGAACAAGTTACACATATGCACAAAAATTTATTACACTATGGAGGTCATAGTTATATCTTAAACACTATATAGTTCTCTTCTTGTTGTCAAAAGTCCACTTAGGTCTATTCGATTGCTTTAGAATTCAACTGACAAGCTGAACTATTTTTCTCTATTTCTATCACCAGGCTATCCGTGTATAGTTCACTTACATTGTCATTGAGTTACCGCAGTTGTATTCTGTACTTCAAAAATCGTCTACTCCTTTTTTGTATTTTCAAGAATCATCTGCCTTTTGTCAAAGTCCACTCAGACTGGTTCAATTATTTAGAACACTCTTTGACGAGACAACTTATTCTCCTTATCTCTCACGAAATTGTTAATCTCACTAAAATATCAACAGTTAGGCCTTTCACTCCCATAACGATTAACTTTACATTTAACTTTTCTCTGGCCAAACTTCTCCTTCCTGTGACTTTACTCTCTTCTGCTTCCACTTGTCTAGTCACAGTTATTGATATGTCTATCACTTAAGCCTTCTAGAAATCTCTATATCCTCAACATCAATGGATTGCACGTGACGTTTGATAGCCTCAACATCAATGAATTATAAATAAAATGTATGATTCTTACCAAGTTACATAACCAAACTTGTCACAACTATCACCTTTAAAATAATTGCTTTTAACTCTCTTGTTATGAACAAAACTAAACAATCGTGAAATATTTACTCACAAAATAAATAACACCTACACTAAACAGTCTTTTACATCTAACTTAATCCCCTCTTCAAGAGAAATATTTACAATATTTTTTTCACTATATACAAAGACTGTTTTTAGCTCATTCACAAAGTATACTCATATGGTTTGCACCAATATTTGCAGTTCCTTTCTTGGTCTCTTCTCACATAGGGTCTCTAGTAGGGCTTCATCTTGATAAGATCCCTTGTCTTCATCTTGACCTTGTGTTGCCTGAGGTCTGTCTTTCCTAATCTATCTGTATACTGACTCAGTAGACTTTCTTCTTCTTACCAGTCAGTTCTTCACTTATGTTGATGTATTTCTACATCTCCTCTCCACTCAGTGCTCTTAGGCCTAGTAAGTCCTTATCTTCTATAAAGAAGTCACTGTCTTCAGATTCTGCTTCTATAACAGCCACATCTGCCATGTCCATCTGTACCTCAATAGCTGCATCTGTTAGATCTTCCCTCTCAAAGTACCTCTTTAACAGATTGGTATGGTAGACCAAGGTTGTTCCATAGAATTTCACTTTATAATGCATTCTGCTTAACACTTCCTGTACTGTGAAAGGTCCTTTCCACTGTCGGTTGAGTTTGTTGTTGTCTGTGGGTAGCAGGACTAAAACCCTCTGTCTGATCTAGAAATATCGACCCTTGGTCTTCTTGTTATAGAAGCATTTCTGACTGTCTTTGGGTTTGGCTTTCCCAGTAGAACTGCTTTGATAGGTCTGGTTCAATACTTTTTTCCAGTCCTCTGTTTTGTAAATCTCTTTCCATTTTGTATTGTGCTTGACTTTCTCTCGGGCACTGTCCCAAAGTTTCTGTGGTGAAGGGTCTTTCTTCTGTACTTCCTTCAAATTTTTACTACCTGGTATGTTTCCTATCACCAAGTCATATATTAGTTCCTTGATACACATGGCCTCAAAGTCTCCTACATAATATGGATTATCTACCTTTATTTTTGCTATGGAAAACTTTCTTATTGTCTCATCAATTAGCACATACAGGCATACCTTGCCTGTCATCTGACCATTGAATACTAGACTGGTTCTTTACTGCTGCACTATTGCACCCAATGTCTCGTAAAACCTTCACTTTCTTGTCTCAGACATAGCTTTCACATATTGGCATATTATGATTTGTTGGCACCTCTTTATATTTCTAACAAGCTCCAATCATTAATGGCACTGTTGATCCATTTGCTAATTTGAGCTGACCATTAGTCATGCACTGATCAATCATGGAAATGGCACTTCCTTCTTGTAGTGAAAATGATGATTTGTCTTGATTCTGTTTCTTCTGGCAGCAGCAACCATAGTGCCAGTCACTCTTTTCTTGTTTGTTACCAGCATTATATTTTGCATTGTGTCCCATTTTATACCAAACATAGCATCTATTCTCCCTTCTGTCTATTAATCTCCTTTCACCTTTGGTAGACTCCTGCTTCTGGTCAGCCATCACTGGTTTTCGAATTTATCTGGATATTTTTGAACTTGCCAGTTATACTCCCTCCATGAGCTTGCATATACTATTCTGCCAGCTTGATCATCTCCTTTATGTCTTTTGGTGCTCTCTCCTTTAGGAATAGTGTAATGTCTGTTTTGAACATGTGATAATGAACTGTTCTCATATTAATAAGTCTGCCAGTCCCTCAAAAGTGTTTTCACACTTGGCCATGTCAGTCCATCTTATGGAGTATTGCTGTAGATGTGCAACAAACTGAAATACAGATTCTCCAGTTTCTGGTCTGACTTCTCTGAACTTCTAGTGAAAACCTTCTTCAGTAAGTTCATATCATTTCAGCAAAGCCACTTTTAACTTGTCATTGTCCATGGCATCTTCCAATGTCATGCCTACATGTACTTATAGGCCTTTCTTGTGAGAAGTGGGCTGAGACAGACTACCCAGTTGCCTTTGTCCCAGTTCTAACTTTGGGCGAATCTTTCATATCTCTCCAGAAAAGCATCCAGGTCATCTTTCTGTTCATCAAATCTGGACAGCTTGGATCGACTGGCCCTGACTCCATTGTCATTTCTTTGGTCTTTCTTCATTCAGTTGGGTGAGCTTTGCAATCTCAATTTGTGCTCTTATTCTCTCTATTTCTAGTCTCTCTCCTCTCACTTTTTCTTTTTCTCAATTTGTGCTCTTATTCTTTTTCTCTCTATTTCTATAATTTCTTTTCTTTCGTTTTCTTCTTTCAGTCTTTATTCCTCTCTTCTCTGCCCATGTTCTTCTCTCTCTAGTTCTTTTTGTTGTTTAACAAACTCTCATTGTTCACTGTCTTTTAACACAAGACACTCTCCTCTTTCTACCCATTTATCAAAACCACCTGACATAGTTATATAACATAATTGTAATTTCTATACTATTTGCACTAATACTACAGTTGTGTGTATATAGGCCTACTTATTTCTGCTGTCATTCACATTTTTTTCTATTGCCACTTACCACTGTATAATCCTGGTTGTGGCTCGCCAAATGTCAGGAAATTTCTTTTTAGTAGAAACATATTAAAGTAAGTATATGGGTGTGTTGGTCTTCTACAGTAGGTGTCTGTTACTTGTTGTCCATAAATTAAAAAAAAATAGATGAACAGTATGTACTCCACTTGTTTTCAAAATAATAATATGTATATATTTGGAACAAGTTAAACATATGTACAAAAATTCCTTACACAATGGAGGTCATACATATTTGAAACACTATATAGTTCTCTTCTTCTTGTCAAAAGTCCACTTAGGCTATTCAATTGTTTTAGAATTCAGTTGACAAGCTGAACTATTTTTCTCTATTTCTATCGCCAGACTATCCGTGTATAGCTCACTTACATCATTGTTGAGTTACCTTAGTTGTATCTTGTACTTCAAAAATCGTCTGCTCCTTTTTCGTATTTCAAGAATCATCTGCCTTTTGTCAAAGTCCACTCAGGTTGGTTCAATTACTTTAAAATATCCTTATCTCTTTTGAGAAAACTTATGTCTCACAAAATTGTTAATCTCACTCTGGCATATCAACTGTTAGACCTTTCACTCCCATGAGCATTTAACTTTACTCTAACTGAACTTCTCCTTCCTGCAACTTTACTTTAGTCTCTTCTGCTATCTATTTGTCCTTGACAGTAATTAATTTAAAATCTTTCAGCCCTTTAGGCCTGAAAGATAATTAGGGGTGCCCAGAAACAGTTCGTCTGGTCACCATTATTTATATGTCTATCATTTAGGCCTTCTAGAGATCTCTATATCCTCGACACCAATGGATTACATGTAACATTCAACAGCCTCGACATCAAGGAATTATAAATACAATGTACGATTCTTAGAGAGTTACATAACCAAACTTTAAGATAATTGCTTTTAACTCTCTTGTTATGAAAAATACTAAACAATCATGAAGATAACCAAACTTGTCATAACTATCGCCTTTAAGATAATTTCTTTTAACTATCTTGTTATGAAAAATACTAAACAATCATGAAATATTCACTCACAAAATTAGTAATACCTACACTAAACAGTCTTTTATATCTGATAAAGACAGGCATGTTCCTTAAAGAAAAAATGGTGGCTGCAAATAGGATAATATTAAAGAAAAGCATAATAAATTTTAGATGTTTAAATTGATTACTATGATGGGAAATTTAGAGAATTATGGAAGATTAAGAGAATAGGTCAAAGAGGAAATTAGGGAATAAAAAACTATATGAAAAGAGGTTGACCGAAAATGCAAAAGTTAATAGTCAGGATTTCTTTAAATAGATTAAGGGTAAACCGAATTTTAAGATGGGACTAGAGCTTATGAGGGATAATAAAGGAAGGCTAAAATCTGATATTTATGAGATGGCTTGTTTATTAAGTCCTACTTTTATTCAATTTTTACTAATGAAGATTTAAGTAATAATCCTCATACTGAATAGTTGCTAGATTGAAATATGATTTAATGAGATGATGATACTAATTCTGAATTCGTTAAGAAGAAATTGAGAAGTTTAAAGAATGATAAAGCTCCTGGACCAGATAATATTTCTCCAAATGTTTTTAAAGAGGTTAAGGACTGGATATGTGAGCCAATTGCAACTATATGTTTACTAGCCTTTTGACATTCTTTGAAGAGGTTACTGTTTGTGCAGATAAGGGTAAGGATATGGATTTGGTGCATCTGAATTTTTGAAAACATCTGACAAGGTGCCACATAAAGGCTTGTTACAAAAATTATCTCTATAGGTGTGTGGAACAAGTTGGCTCATTGGATAAAAAAATGACTGGACTGAAAAAATTGAGTTTAGTCAAACTGGATTAATGTTATAAATGGAGTAATTCAGGGCTCATTGTCAGTACCTGTACATATGTGAAGGAATGATGTATAAATTATTAAATGATGATATTAAGGATTTTGGTGTTACTGGCAGTAAGGAGGATGTTGCTACTTTACAAAAGGATTTGGATTATTTGGTGAGTTGGGCATATAAGTGGCAGATGGCTTTAATTATAATAGATGCAGGGTAATGCATGTAGAATATCATAATTAGAATTTTGAATATGATTTTGATGGAAATAACTTTAACAGTGTTATGGAAGAAAAGGATCTTGGTGTTCTAGTTGATTTGTCTCTTAAGCTATCCAAAAACAATGTGCTGTTGGTAATGGCAGGGTAAATACAGCTTGAAATTATACTTACAGAAATAAGGAATACAAGTCTAAAAAAGTTATAATTTCATTGTATAGGTCATTGGTTGGGCCACATTTAGAGTATTGTGTTCAGTCTTATCTCAAGAAGGGCACTGAATATTTGAAAAGGGTTCATATGAGGACTACTAGGATGATACCTGGAAAGGAAAGGTTGTCATACAAGGATAGGTTAAGATCTCTGAAATTGTTTTCTCTTGAAAAAAGGAATCATCTTCAGCTATGATAGCTTTACTGTTATAACAGAATGGTTGACCTTTGGGATTGATTGTCTTCAAATGTGGTGGATACAGTTAATTTAAGAGAGTTTAAGGGAAGGCTTTGTAAATATTCAAAACTATTTTATGGTTTAGTGGAAGGGAAGGCCTAAATAGACCAAAAGGTCTCCTGTTGTTCTTAAATTATACATTTATTTATAGAGAAGAAAAATAGTTGTAAGCCATGATGCTATTCAAAAATAACCAGAAAATAGTGAGAACTCATTGTTAATTGAATAAGATATAGATAAAAAGCATACAGAACTAAAGGAGAATAACAACAGATCTACAAATAAGAAACAAAGCTGATGAACTTATAAAACAGATAAAACAAGAAAGTAGTTGTAGATCATAATGTAGGAGGTCTAAAGAGAAAATACAGAGCTAGGACTGATAAAAAGGACTATATATATATATATATATGAGAGAGAGAGAGAAGAACAGTTACGTCAACTATTAAGATGATGGACTGGTGACAAATGTATATGTTGCAAACTGTGTGATGATAGGCCTAACAAAGAAGATTGTTGTTTTTGAATTTTCATACAAATCTACTCAAGGTCTATCTGCCCTAGCTGTATCTAATTTAGAGGTGATAGACTAGGGGGAAAGGTTACCCTTTTACCAATGAAAAGTGGAAATGACCACCACATTATAATGCCCCAATGAATGAAAGGGCAAACATATGCGGTGGCGGGACTCAAACTCATGACATGTAGATGCGAATTAATTGCTCAAACTGCCAGGACATGCCAGCTAGGCCGGGCCCTCTAACAGAGAGGGAGAAAAAGTATGCAAACATGTCTAGGCCATATGTGGGGTCTACAGAGAAAAAAATTATTACATGTTTGGCATATAGAATTAGCTTATGCTATGTGGTGATACTAGTTACTTCATATAAAATAACATTTATATACACCTGGAAAAAAGTTAAGCACCCCCAAATATTTTTCAGGATTGCTTATTGAAAATAAGGTTTAATTTTCATGATGTTGAGCAATGTTCATAATTTCAAACATAATTAAAAGGATGTGAGCGTTCAGGTGTGACATTTAA
>NW_013666142.1:39263-50211 GCF_000517525.1 Limulus polyphemus
AGAACGTCGAATCTGAATCACTTGAAAAAAACACGGGGGTGCTTAACTTTTTTCCAGGTGTATAGTTAAAAACAGTCATATACAGAATGAATTGTTTGAATTATATTTTACCTGAGAGTGGAAAAGATATGGAAGAGATAGTCAGAACACAATACTGGCAGCCATGTTTAGAATTACATTACCTTTTTGTGGCTGTATACCATGCAACACTGATTACAAGATTGATAACCACATCAACAGGTATAAGGTCAGCAGTTCCACATGGTTGACACAACATTGATCTTAATACACCCTTTCCTGTCTGTATCAAGAAATATAGACTTGTTTAGAATACACTATGTGAAAGTAATTCTTACAGTTGTGACAACCGCAGCTTCTTTTGTGAAAAAAAAAGTACACAAAAAGTTCTTTACTTTAAAGATATAACTAATAAACTATGTCAGTTTAAGTTTCAATTATGTAGAATGGGGCAACTTAAAATATACATAGAAAATTTATCTATTCCACACTAAATCTAATTCATTTTCATTCTTTGTTTCTTGTGTGTGTGTGTGTTTTGAACTAGTTAATTGATCTATAAGATATTTTGATTGTCAACATCTACAAATGTTAGCTCCATTACCAGTTCTGACTTGCTTACAAATGCTTGGTTTTTTACATGTTGATATAAAATCCAGTATTCTCAATCAATTTATTCTGATAATTTCATATCACTGATAAGAAATAAAGTAGAATTTCTGAATGGGCTTTTTTTTTACAAATACTCAATTTAATAAATCATGTTTCAATGTAGTTTATAAATCATTATATAACCTAAATCAGAATTCTGTCTAAAGCAATCTTCATAACATTTGCAGAAAATGTATATCATATATAATAATAAATTTAGTGGAAACAACAAGATTTCTTGTTCTGTGAAAGTAATTTTGTTATTATATTGTAAGTTAGTTATTTAATACCTGATGAAGGTCTCTGCAAAAAGATCAAAATATCAACCATTCCTGTATTGAATTTGAAACTTTCATGAATTACATCTGCCTGAACTGTAAGAATCAAGACATTAGAGAACAAAAATGAAAGATAATCATTCCACTTACTGCTACAATGAGGCCTGAAGGTCCATTAAAGTTGTCAATCCATCCCTAAAGAAAACAAATCTTCCATCTCAAAATTTGGGCTGGATATGTAACATATATTAAATTCAAATAATCACCAGTTCTGAGCACTGCAAACAAAACTGTATTCCAAGCAATGACATTGGTGAACTCAAAGTGACCTAACCAGGTACCTCACATAGGTCTCAAACACATTTTTCCAAGAAGGAAACATTTATTTCAATTTTCTTTTTATTTCACTAAAGCAATTCTATGTTAATAGAGCTCTGATACTTACAGAACATATTATTTTTAATTAAATAATTGTTATATCAATTTATAATCAAATGAAGATTTTAAATTATCATGCTGTTAAGTATCTAAAAATTCCTATAACATACATGTAAGACAGCAAATTAACATGGAAAATACAATGCAAATTTGTAGAAAAAAAGCCAGCTGAATAATTTCAGAAACAGTTTACATTTGGTCTAGCAATCAAAACGTTAATTCTCATACACTAAGAGTGACTGGAAAGAAATTAATTTTTTTTTAACTTACTGGAAGGGGATCTTTCCATGCTGCTGTTACAATAGATGGTCGAATGATGGCAACAGGCAAACTGCCACATTCCTCAACAAGGATATTTTCAGCTAGGGCTTTGGTATAAGTATATGTATTAGGACGATTTCCCAGAAGTTTTGGAGTGATTAATGCCACCAGATCTTCATCCATCCATCTAAGTGAAATGGACGGTACAAAACGTAATGTTCTTGTATGTAATTCTTACTAAAGGTACATAAACAAAAGCTGGTATTTCATTCTATAAACACTTTGCTTTGATAGCAAGACATTTAACATACCATATTCACCAATATCAATGAAATTACTATTTTCAGTAATGGTTTTTTGATTTGCACATGCCATTTTGAATGTTACAAAATCTAAATGTCTTTAAAAGAAATACAAATACCTTGTACATGTGTGTTTGTGTATATATATATATTGTGGAATAAATTGTAAGGTTCTTTAAATATTTCTAATGATAATGTTTATTCTGGAGTCAGATCTACATTTAGTTTTAGCCTGCTTTATTACTCTCACTCATTTATACCACAAAGTTGGAGCTTCTTCTTTATTTCAGTACTGTATGCTAAAATTGTTAATACTTCTATTGGTATCTTATTTTTTTTACTTACTCTAGGGCATCAATAACCTTCTGTGGGTTTGCTGGTGGTGGATAAACTATCTCATCCACTTCATCCCTGTCACAATTGCAGTAAGCTGTGGAAACATGAATCAGTGCCTGAAAGAAACAGTTTCCTTATTATAGATCCAATACAGAGAAACAACTCTAGAATATACATTCTAACTCAGTTCTAAAAAACAAATAGTTTGTCCTTCATAGTTTGAAATTTACATATTTATAAGTAATTTCCCAATATACATAGCTAATTACTTCTCTTCCAGAATAAGTAGGTATCTATGTATTGCATACTCAACAGACTTGTAAATAATAGCAGCACACATACTTCCCAGCCAACATGTACAACATGGCTGGCATACACAACATGCTTTACAAGGGAATTCAGTGAGAACAGTGGTGAAGTGGGGGCTGGATCAGACCGAAGTGCCTCTCCTGTACTCTTATTATTTTTTCACTTAAAAAAGAAAATAATTATAAGAAATATAGCATCTCTGCATCATAAACTCCAAGTAATATATCAATTATATTTTTATGACTCAGATATGCCACCAGATAATTGATAAGTGGCTGGTAACTGTAAACAAATTAAATGCCTGAGATGCAACCTACTTGTGTATATACAATTCAAAGGCCATATATTTATTGGGATTTAGTTGTTTTGCCAGCACAGAAAGTTTTACTGTTACTCCAGTATGTGAGAGTAAATACAGAGACATACAAGATATGTAGGTTATTACTAGTTCACATAATGAAGTGCAAAATGCTGAAATAGTGTGAATTTGAGAAAGTATAAATAATTAACTGCTAGAAGTGTAGAAATTTCTATACTTTAATTAATAGCAATGTTTGGTCACACAAGATTTATTGAACCTGAGCCCATCCAACAATATTATGAACAACTGATAATAACAGCATGTAGAAGTATACAGAACAGCCAAAATAGCTGCCAGAATATGAGAAATTTTCAATAAATGGTATTGTGAAAATTTGTCTCAAATTATTTCTGCAACACATTTTCGGTAATTTACTGCATCCAAAGTAGTCGTGTGTAATGTTGAAGGAGTATAATATTGTGTAGTGTGTGCCATATTAGGTCTGTGATGGTTTATTGTGTAACTTTTCAAAATGTGAGCTGCACTCTGTTCATTGAGCATAGAATCCGTGTGTATAGTGTCTGAATGTCACAATGCTTGTGAATATTTTGAAATTTTAAATTAATACATTTCAGAGTATATGGTAAATTTTATTTTGTCAGCATGTCAATATGTTTTTCAAACAGAATAGCATTCGTTATCATAAAACATGTTCAATCCACACCAACTTCCAATGTAACAGTATCAAAATTTTAGAATAGCCCACCTTCAATTCAGATTTTAGCCCTATAAAAACATCTTTAGGATAATGTGAAAGAAATAATTTGAAAAGGTAGAACAAATATAGAATAGAACCTTCCAGCAAATAGCAGCTGAAAAAAACAACTCAGACATATTATTCCAGGTATATGTTAGAACTGGTTAAGCATGCTGTGCAAGCTAAAGAGTAATTATTCAGGACAAGGATAACACTACATGTTGAAATAATTTTGGCAGGTCAGTGTAAACAGTGAATAAGTTGTCTTTAAGAAACTATAGTTTAAATACATGTTATTTGTTAGTAATCTCAGGATTTATATTGTGACCCATTTCTCAATAGAAAAATTGTTTTTTCCATTAGTTATAAATACAAGGTTCTATACAAGAAATAGTATAATTTTTCCTAATTTATACATGACACATTTGCAATTAATTTCCAATTATACATAATGAGTCATTTTCCTTCAAAAATATTTCGTCATGACATAAACACAACAGACTTGTAACTAATTTCAAGTTATACAGAGTGAACAAGTTTTATGTAAAAAAAAAAAAGTTTCTTCTCACCATTTTAAACACAAAAAGTTAAGATTTCAAGTGTTATTGCTTTTTAAAATATAATTACTTATCCAACCTAAACGAAAACAAAATTCTAATGTAAAAATTTTATTCAAATATGACTTGTATAACTTTTGATTAGAAATATCATTAGCAAACTTAGGTATGAACATAAGGGATGTACAAACAATAAAAGTGTATTTGAGATGTTTCCTAATTGGATCAATCTAAAAATAAATTATATCAGAGCAAAAATTTTCTACATTTACAGATATTATAATAAAAACATAACTCCAGTCACAAGGCAATTAGAATGATAAATAATAGAGGCATTCTTTAAAAGATAAGAAACCTATAATGACTATAATCAGCCTATATCAAGCTCAAGTTGAATTTTTTATACATATTATATTAGAGTATTATACCAAATACTAAATTTGTTATGTTCATGCATGGTAATATAGTTAATATTATAAACTAAGGAATACACAGACCTGTTAACTGACAAACAAAAATGCCAACTTCTGGAGTTACCATTATATAGTATAGTACATTGAAATATATCACTTTAGTATGAATGACACAAAGATTGAGGGTTATTTTTGTTTTACATAATCCCAAAGTTATGTAAGTCCCTTCTTTCTAATCATGAAAACAGACTACATCCAACATCTTATAATATTTTCAAAATATTTATAGGACAATACTTAAACTGAGAATTCTAAAAATCTTAAAACTGCTGAATATAAAAGTAAAACTCACCACTAGAAGTGGCATTTTGTGGCAGACTTCTACAAGTCTACGGGTACCTATTATATTCATCTCTACAGAACGCCTGTAAAGTAACATGAATATTAAAAGTTGAATTTTCAAATACAAAAGAAGTCACTGTGGAATCATAAACTAAATTATTTCTATGTTTTTACTTGCAATAAACTCATATCTTATATGTTTCCACAACAAAATTCACACAATAAATCACAAAATTTTTTATATAATTATATAATATTCTCTATATTATACTTACAAAAATATTATAAAATCACTTAATATCATTCATGTGTTTTTTCATAAATATAAGAATAATATTTATATAGTATATAGTGCTAAATCATCCAATGCTGATTTGCAAATATTTGATAAAATAGTGATAGCTTAGTTTAGTCCTAGTAGAGAGAATAATCAAACGTTTCATGACCTTATCAGTTCTCTTTTAAGTTATGCATGTACTTAATTTAAAATATATTGTATTTTGTTTTTGTGCTTATATGGAACTGTTTCACACAGTTGTTATTTTAATTCTGATACAAATTCAAAAGTACTCACTTAAGAGGCTCATCAAATTTCACAGTAGCTGCAGAATGAAAAACTACAGAAACTTCATTTGCAATAAGTGTCATATCTGAAGGTCGTAAACCAAACCCAGGAAGAATGATATCTCCATGAACAGGAACCAGTTTCGATAGCAAGTGAGGTTGTTTTTTCCTAATGTTACGAAAAATCTGTAAACATCATAATGAAAGAAAAAGAATTATTCATCATTAATACAAAAAGTGGTTAAAATGGGATTTTGAGGAGGTGGATCTTCGATTTATGATCCATTTTCACATTCCAATCAGAAGACCAGAAACACTAACTGATAAGAGCCACACTTCATTATGGACCATTCTGCCCCAACATAACCCCTGAATAGAAGCCATATTGAAATTATGATCAGTTGAAAGATTTCATCATGTACATTATGTCAGTTAAAGAATAGAGGTGTTTCTGTATAATTATCTTTATCAAAAAATAGTATAGAAAACAACAAGAACATTTATATATAAATGAATGTATTTTAATATTTTTAAAAACGAATTTATATAAATTTTAGACCACTTTAAAAGCAACTGTACAAAACGTATATATAAATAGGTATTTATAGAGAAATAACAAATAATACAAGTTATAGTTAACCTTTTTTTCAGATAATTCATGTCCTCATTTGTAGGAAGTGAAAACATGTTATATATATATATACCTTTTTTGTCTTTAACAAAGGGTGGTTTCTAACCCATTGGGGGACCTAAATAAGAAAAAGACTAATTGCATTGTTCCCACAAAGGAAGAAATACACCAACATAGCACATTCTAATACACTCACACACTAACACTGCTGCCTCAGTATCATTCTCAAATCATACACACTGTGGGTGTACTGCACTCAGCAACTAAGCAGTACATGAACTACACATGTATGCCTGATAGAAAAGTGTATTGCTGCTGCCATTTTGAAATATCTGTCTGTTACTGAGTGATATGTTTTTGGATCATATTAATTGAAAACATTTATGATTTATATGAGTACAGTACTAAAACAGGCAAAAGTCAAAGATCAGATGAAAATGTTCTAGTCATGGCCCTGAGCAATTGCTTATATCCAGCAATACTACTGCAAGACTTTGGCTTTCACATTAATGGTTAATTTTATTTTGTTTTTAAAAAAAGGCCCAGTTTACCCAAAAGCTCGTTAGTTTTGAAACTTAAAGTGATAAATAATTATTCTCATACATTAAATATTGTTACATATATAAAACTAAATGGAGGATACTAAGTTCTCAAAAAAACTTTACAGAGCTGGGAATTTTTGAGCTTTGTGAGAAGATTAATAAAGCAAAACATTAACCCTAAAGGATTAATGTTCATGAAACTGATGTTATATGAATAGGATGTGGTTCTATTGAAATGTTATCAAAATCCTTCCCGAGATGTTCCTTTCCATTTCACATGCTTTTCTGATGGTTTGTTTGTATTTTGAATATCTTGCAAAGCTACTTGAGGGCTATCTGCACTAGCTGTCCATAATTTGGAAGTAATGGACTAGAAGGAAGGCAGCTGGTCAACTTCACCCACTTCTAAACTCTTGGGCTATTCTTTACCAATGAATAGTGGAATTGACCATCACATTAAAATGTCCATATGACTGAAAAGTTGAGCATGTTTTGTGATGGGGTTCAATCAATCCCCAACCTGCAGACTTCAAGTCAAGTATTTTAACCACCAGGCCATGTCAGACCCACTTTATTGAAGTCAGTAATAGATAAGCATGGTCATTTGAGGATTTTGATAAATCTAATCTAAGTTGAAATTTATGTTCGTGATGTCACTCCTACAGATGTGTATCTAAAAGTAAAACCTCTGACTCACCTCAGCATTTAGAAGTTCTTCAAGACGCATCCTGGAGTTACGTCCTCCTTTAGACCTTAACAAAAGGTAAATAGTCTTCACTCCACTACAGCAACAAAGTAGCTTCTCCACTAATACCTATAGTCACACAACACAAAATAATAAATACTATTGCTCCAGTGTTCAATGTAAAAAATTCACATTTAACTACAATTTAGTAATATAAGTAATGAAACTAAACTGGCATATTACTTAGCTTCCTCATTGTACAGTGGTCAAGTTATAATCTTATAATCTCACACGTTTAATCAAATATTTAAAGTACTGTAAAACCTACAATGTCTCACAAATCTTATGGCAAATAAACAAAAACATGTCTTGTCTGTATGTCATACAAGTTAATAAAATTCATAGAAGTTTAACTAATCAACCATGAAAACTCACAGCTTCAGTTAATTAAAAAACACTGCATCAAAATATCTTACAATTAAACCTATAAGTTACCATACCCAAGTGAAAACATAAATAATATGAAAATTAACATTTTCCTAAACTGAAAATATATTTCCAATAGACACTACCTCCACTCACTTTTGGCACAAATTTTCACTGCTCGCCACTAGCCTTCTATCTCCCACTTCTGCATATCCACATGTAAGTGATTATGCAGTAGCTCTCCACCAATAGGAATGCAACACAGCCCCTATCATAACCAGTGCCGTCTCCACATTTGCACCCATTAATCACTTCAAGATTGGTCATAGGACCTACACCACATATCACTGGAAGTGAGGAGGCTGGGTGGGAAATGTGAGGGGAGGTAAGTGTCTATCAGAAATACATTTTCAGTTTAGGAAAATGTTAATTTCCGATATAATATCTTACCTCCTCTCATAAAATGGCTATAATCTCACATTGAACTGGTAGAGGGCTGGTGAAAAAATTATCCCCCTTTAGGAAGCACCAAAAGAGAGACCATGCGGTGTGGAACCAGAAAAGAAAATATCACACCACAGTGGGAGACTGCTTCACATCTTATCTAGGTATACTCTTTGCCCTTTTGTGACTGTGGCATGAACATAAAAGGTGGGAAAACATGAAGGAATCCCATAATACGTATTACCTATTAATTGGACCCCTAGGTGTCAAGTGGCTAGGGCACAACAGACCGTAGTGGTAGTTCGACTTCATCCAACACCTGGCAGCATCTGGAATTGTACATCAGTTCCATGGTAGGTAGAGGATTACCTACCTCGAAATGAGAATTGGTAAGGAGGACGAGCTTCCATACCAAAATCTATCTCCACTTGCATGCATTTCCAACCCAACCAGCAGCTGATCCACTATGAACCAACATCCAGTGGATGGCAGGAAGGTAGAAAGCCCAGGTGGGATAATATCTTCTGTCCAAAACCTGACAGCATTGGGTATGTTTCTTCCAGTCTGCAGTACAAGGAGGATACCTGACCATACACAAATGGGAATAAATGTGCTGCATCCAGCTATAACCAACACTAGATCTGCTAAGAACTGACATCCAGCAGACAGTAGGAAGATGGACCACAAACCTGGGTTCCATTTCCAGTCTAAAACCTAGTGGCATTGGGCATTTATCATCCAGTTCGTGGTAGGAGGAGGGATACCATTCAGAACACATGTGAGGATTTGCTTAGCTGGACCATCTTCAACCAACACCTACCCCCCGGGAACTGCATCTGGAGGATGGTACATAGATAGGAGGAACATTTCAGCCTGAGGGGAAAACTGCAATATATATATATAGTTGTGACATGGCAGAGTGCTTTAACCAACACCCAGAAGCACCTGGAATTGTACACCAGGTCAGTGTGTGTCCATGAGTGTACAGTCTGAGATAAACATAGTTATGAAGCAAAAGATCACTAGAGAGAACTACTAGCAGTCCTACGGAACACCCCATCTCTACAGTGTGTGTAACCTAATCCTGCAACATAAATGTTTCAGCATACATGACAATTGAATGGACACACAACCAACACTTGGTGGTATCTGGAATTGTGCATCAGGTCCACAGTAGGAAGAGCTGTAACGTAATTGACATCGAGCATAGTCACAGGATGGATTTTTTAAGAAAAAGTGTACCTGGTCAGGCACCCCTTGTCACAGAGTAGGATCCACAATACACTAACCAAAAGACTCCTGTAAATATAAAAATAACCAAAACATAGTAATCACCACTCATAATGACACTGCAGTGTGTAACATGGCGACTGGAGGTAAATGAAAACCCATTGAGCAACAAATGGCCATTTGATGTAAATAATTTTTAACAAAGGTATGAGGTATAGTCCACATACATGGGATGATGTCTCCAAAGAAAAATGGAAATAGGCAGCCAGGGACATCATGGGAGATTAGATGATACAAGCAAAATCAGTAAATCTGAATGTGTAAAATAATACAGCTCAATAGCCGGCATTCGAGGAAACTCACAGTCCCCTATCGAAAAGCCAAATGAAAAAATGTAGTCAACTGTGGCAGGGAAGGTTGTGAATGACAATATCAACAGCAGAATGACCAGCAGCAAAAAGTATACCACTTACACTGATAAACTGTCAAGGAAGAAGAATGCACAGGACAGGGAATCATTGAGGCAAACACGGCTGGAAAATCCGGATCATCTGGTGAGGGATTAGACAAAAGCCACACATAAAGTCAGAGGGCGGGAATGGATGGATGACACATGCCTGACTCAAGTTGACAAAGAAACATGCGAGACAATGGCAAAAGAAGGTATGGTGACACCAAAATCCTGTGCTGAAGTGGAAACCACATTTGAGCAGACCAAAACAGAGCCACTAGGAGCATATGACATGGAGTAGTCTGAATCAATGAAAGGACCCTGTGAAGAAGACAAATAGGAGCATATGCATACAGTTAATATCCTTTCCTGTTTTGATGGAAAGCATCTACAGCTTCTGCCAAAGGATGAAGAATGAGAGACCAAAAACAGGGAAGTTGTGCATTGAGATGTGTGGTAAAAGTATCCACATATGGAGTACCCCAATGAGCACACAATTCCCAAAACACCTGCAGATCTAATAAACACTCTGCCGGGAGAATCTTGTTGGGCCTAGATAATCAGTCAACGACCAGATTTGGGGCACCTGGAATATGACATGCTAACAATCTAATGTGATGACTGTGGGCCCAGTAGAGGAGATTCAATGTTCGGAAACAAAGATCTCATGACCAGTTATCCCATTGACTGGTGATATAAGACACTACTATTGAATTGTCAGTGGACCATCAATGAATGCCCCCGAACATATGACTAGAAGTGAATCATAGCATGATGAACTGTCAGCAACTCCAAGACATTAAACCAATGACTACCAGCTACTAACTTTCTTAGTAGGCATTGCAAGTCTTGCTATATTTCATTCCAACAATAAAACTAGTGGACGAATATTTTCGAAAATTCATAAATACTTTGACAAATGTAGGTAGTTTAAGAAACATAAAGCCTATTACTTTTAATAAATTTAGTTTTTTGCATTATTATCTTTAATATCTTCGAAAATTACATTAGG
>NW_013666142.1:51186-61341 GCF_000517525.1 Limulus polyphemus
ATTTCTTCTTAGAGGGCGCTTATTTACAGTCTAAAACGTATTTTAAAAAATTTTTCATTAAATTTCTCTTTAAACTTCATTAAAGAATACAATTTTGTACAAATAATTGAATGTTATGCTACTATTTATAAAAATAAAATCAGAAATTCATTAAAAGATAAGTTCTCTATCATTTTTTCAATTCACAAATGCACTTGCATTACCTACTAAGAAAGTTAGTACCGGTAGTCATCAGGTTAATATGTAAGGACAATTCAGCCAGTGTCCAACGACCCAAAATCTCATGAGCATTAAGATATGCACCCCAACCTGAAAGATAAGCACATGTAAAAAGATGTCAATCTGGTTGAGGAGGTGGAAGAGGAATTCCCATGGTAGTATTAGTCCATTCTAACCACCAAGCAAAGTTGGCCTGGAGGTGAAGAGGCAGGGTAATAGAAGCATCTAAGGGATCGCAAATGAGGCTACATTGGTCAAATAACACCCACTGAAGGTAATGCATGTGGGCACAACCAAGGCTAAGGAGGGCTTCGAGAGTAGCCCACATCCCCAAAAGAGATAGGGTCTCTCGTGCAGTAGGAGAGGCTGATAGACTGTGAATGAGACATTCCATATTCTATAAATGGTGGGAAAACACACACAGATGAATCAGATATTGATTAGGTGTGAGAAATTACTTCTCCACCTTGATGAGCCAACCCACTCTGGTAGCATCTTGAAGAAGAAACTGAGTATGAAAAGCAGATTTGACCAGAGAGGAAGCCAAAAGTAGCCAGTCTAAAAGGAAATGGTGGAAACAAAGGCCTCTGGCATGAAGCAATCGAGTGAATGACAGGACTACTTGGTAGAAGGTAGAATGAGTCTGAAAATGATAAACACGCCCCTGATAAACAAAATGGAGGAAATGCTGGGATGCCTAGGAGATGGGAATGTGTAGAAAGGCATCTGACTCGTTGATTTCCATTATCCACAACCCTGCAGTGAAAACCCACCAAAGGGTTAAGTAAGACTCCATTGTGAATTTGGGTATGATCAGGAAATGGTTCAGGCATAATAAATCTATAACTGGTTGCCAATCTCCCATCTTTTTGGGTAAGAAGAACAGACAGGAGTAAAACTCCAGCTGAGAATGATTCCCAAAATTCTATGGCCTCTTTCCAAAGTAAGTTCCAAACTGTTTCCTGTGGACAGTGGTAGGAAACAAGATTCCTTGGTGGGGGAAGGAAACGAGATGAGGAGACAACTGGGGAGGGGAGTAGAAGTGAAGGGTCACACCCACTGAAAAACTTGTAGGACCCAGGGATTCATTGTAAATGGTGTCCACATATGGCAAACCTGTGAAAACCTGGCCCAGATTCTGGGGCAGAGTCACCGATGCTATAATCCTCTGAAACACTTTCAAGTAACAAAAAATCGACTGTGAATGGATGAAAAACGAGAAGCCGGGACCAGCAAATGGTTGTATGGGGAGGGGGGAGAGACACAGAAACAGTAGGAGGAGATTGGGATAAACGGAAAGTTAATGAGGATAATGAACTAACCAAATGAGCAGACTCTACTCGGGCTTTCAATAAGTCAGAAAAACCCCCAAACATCTCTTCACATAAAAAAGGTGCCATGCACAAGTCACGCAGGGAAATAGTGGGTAAATGTACTCAAGAAATAATGGCATCCTGACTCAGAAGGTCCTAACAGCATATCAGCCACAGCTGAAGATGAAAGGCATGCCATTGTAGTAAACAGAAAACCACAAACATCACCTGAAAACCCTTCAGAAGACAAGTGAATAGTAGGAGCCAACAAGTGCATAGTCAATAATGCATGCAGTCTGAGAGGAGAAAATTGAGGTTGTGAAAAATACTTCGATTCATTAGGGTTCGAACCCCACAATGTAATGAAAGATTCCAAACATTGGGAATCAAAATAAGGGAAGGAAAACCTATAAAATACATAAGCATGATCTTCAGATGTACAAGGCGGACAAGACATACTAACTCCCGACCCGAAGTCGATCCCCAAAATGCTGGGCATGAATCACAACATCAAGTGAGGGAGGGAACACTAAGTATTGGCCCATAGATATCTCACCAAGGAGGAGAGGTTGAGAATCATAGGAAATAGGAGATAAGGATAAGGCAGAACAAAACTGAGTAATTAATTCCACAAAGGGTGAAAGAGATAAATAAATCCCCCAATATCTCTCGTGACTGGGAAGCATATTCAGGGGAGAATAGGCTGTCCAAATTTTCGTCCTCCCTGTCAGACACCTCAGGAGCAGGCATGACAGGATATTCCTCGTGTGGTGGTGAAGGTTGCAAGAACGTGGACATTTCTCGTGGATCGGGAAACCCGCAGCAGCAATAACAGCTGTGGTAGTTGTAACTACTTGAAACTGCTAGTGCATAGTGACAATTCCAAACTTGAAGCAAAAAAAAAGTGTATAAAAAGTTGGAAAAACAGCCTTTCACAATTACTACAATTAATACTCGCAAAAAAATGAAGTCTGTAGGATAAAGGAAAATGTCAACAAATTGGCGAGCAGAAACAAGCACATCTGTACAGTACTACAGCAAATGTGGAAATGGCGCTCTGTTACGATAGAGTTGTGTAGCGTTCCTATTAGTGGAGTGCAGATAACCCTCGTGTAGCTTTGCGCAAAATTCAAAACAATCAAAACGAACAAAAACTATTCCTGCATAATTATTTACATGTGGATATGCAGAATCGGGAGGTGGAAGTTGATGAGCGTTGAAAATTTGCGCCGATAGAGAGCAGTATTAATCGAGAAAAGCTATTTTGTGAGAGAGAGGTAAGATATCGTCTCGGAAATTTGATCTTTTTTTATAATTTTAAACTATTAGCTTTTATTAGTTAAAAGACATTTTTCTTTCAAACTCTTCATTT
Source organism: Limulus polyphemus (assembly GCF_000517525.1). Classification (NCBI taxonomy): domain Eukaryota; kingdom Metazoa; phylum Arthropoda; class Merostomata; order Xiphosura; family Limulidae; genus Limulus; species Limulus polyphemus. Next base: position 54,091 of record NW_013666142.1, read on the forward strand.
TAGAAAACGTCGTTACACTGAGATAAAAATAATATTTTTGTGCCAGATACTTTTGGGTACTTTTTTTATCCAGTCTCCACATAAGTTTTGAGCTGTAGCAAACAAACAACAACTACTTATTGAACCCTAGTAATGTATTTGAAATTAGTTACTATTACAAATTAAAAATTACTATTAATTTTTATTGCAAACAGATAACAGAGACATGTTCCAATTTATTGAGCTTTACTGGATAAATACATTAATTTATGAATACAGGTGGCGAGACCGTCGGTTTTCTATAATTACTAAATTGATGTAGAAATCATTCTTCCAGTTTTGTTTTGTTTTGTTTGTAATTAAGCACAAAGCTACACAATGGGATATCTGTGCTCTGCCCACCAAGGGTATCGAAACTCGGATTCTAACGTTGTAAGTCCGCAGACATACCACTGTACCACTGAGGGGCTCTTCCAGTTTTGAATGAATACAAAAACTTATATTTTATCATCGTAATTCAAATAATTATATTTATATTAACACATCAATGAACTCTTTATGTTTTACAGTAGATCAAGAGTGACAGCTGCGGGTTAATTTGAGTGCTGAAGCTTCCATATACTGAGAACTAATACCTTTGACGTTGTCAGCTCCATAACTGCTTAACAGATGAGAAGTCGCGCATAGGAATTTGCATTTGCTGCTACTGCGCAATGATGTTAAACAAATCAGTTTGCCAATATTCAGAAGTATCACAAGGAAGAACCTTAACCATTTCCTGAAGCATTTCGGGCTGAACACTGGGAAAATGAATGCAACAACTAATGCTGAGTCTGGATGGTCCAACATTTGAAGGTGTAGAGCACTTGGGTGAAAAGTAACTAACGGAATTCAGTAATAGTCGAGTTGTGCCAAATATTCGACTCACGATGCCTAATTCGAATCTCGACAGTTAGGAGCACACAAGAACTTGGCTGCTTATGCTGATGACTTTCGACACCATGATATGGCATTAGCAGATCTGCTAAGCGATTAATCGTCGCGATCACTAATCAGTTACATTTAACTAATTGAACATTATCAAAGGGGACTAACCCTCTTATTTTTAACTTGCTTTGGTCTTTTTAAAGACATTTTCGATCTAACTGTCCTTTAATACGATACACATCTTCAGGTACAACAATTTGAAATTAACTTACTGAGGAGCATATTATTTTGAATCAGCAAAATGCCTTAGTTGCAATCGCAGTCTACTTATATATAACCGATCACATAGTATGTTTTTTATATTATTATTCTATATGATATAAATTACATTGTAAAGGACATTTTTTTAAATAAATTATTTGTTTTTATTTTGTTACTCTAAATGCAAATGATGCTTGCTAAATTTTAATTTTATATTAATTTATCGAATAATTGTTGTTTATTAAAAATATATTAGTGCATTTACATTTGTAATTTATCGTGATCCGAGGGTTCGACTCCCGTTGTCACCAAATATGCTTGTCCTTTCAGCTATCTGCCACCATCCCAAATTTTTAACTGCCGATCAGAGGGAAGGCAATCAGTCGTCAAATCTTAGATTTGTTTTTAACTAACAGATAGGATTGACCGTGACATTATAAGGCCGTGTCAGCATGGTGCGGTGGTTAGGGTGGCTACCTGGTATCACCAAACATCCTCGCCCTTTTAGTTGATTTAGATATACTTTTGCTGATAGAACTGTAATCTTATTCTAGCTTTGTTATTTTACATTTAAATAAATGCGACTATTATTAATTCATTTAGCAGAAAGCTTTGCTATTATTTTACTTTAATTTTGACTTAAAACAGGTTTAAGAAAGTACTGAATTGTTTAGTACAAGTAGGTTCTGCTAAATCTTGCCCGACTGGGCAAGTCATCTCAAAAATTAATGTCAACCCATGTATACGCATCTGTATGTTCCCATTATGTACTATAATTAAGTTATATTCGCAAAGAATAAAACCTGTAAAGCATTATAGAGAGTTAAGTTGTCAAAGGAAACAAAAAACAACAACTCAAACTCAGGTTTGACTTCAACGAAATTAAAGAGTGAAACTAAAATGTAAAGATTTAAGGAAATATGTGAAGGCCTACAAGATATATCCCTGAGAGGAAAAATTAAAGAAGTAGTTAATATTAAGATCAAATAAATCAAAGTTAAAAACGTACTTCTCTAGCACTGTAATTCTAATATATTATATTCACATCACTGTCTGCATTATTTGTGCTAAATGTATAATTCCTTTTGTCTTGCTCTGTCATTTCCTATATTATTACATTGTTTTCTGGATTTGGAGTTGTAAAAAAAAGAACAGCTATATTTTGTTGCTGTCTGATCTGCTCTTTGGCATTCGATGAGTGAATGTGTTGGGGATTTATGGAGCAAAGCCAAAAGGTGTATCAAGTGAAGCAAAGTCGAAGAAAAAGGTAAAGCAGAGAATTAAGTATAAAGTAAAATATATATATGAAGAATATCTTTGGTTTGGTTTTTGAAGCAAGGATAAAAAAAAAAAAACAGAATTAAAATGGCCAGTGGTTCGTACATAGCTAGAAACACGATAAATCAGGACAGTGTCACCGTCGCCAATGGTACTGTCCAACACTAAACAATATCCGAGATAAAACATATCTCAAATGATGCCGCCGCAGACAGTTGTAGCGATGGCACGAAAGAAATATATGGTCAATTGTTACTTGAGTAACACAAAGGCCACACATTGGCGGATCATTCTCTTGTAAAAAAAAACAAGAACAAACCCGATAAGTAAAGAAACTACGGCCAATGTGGAGCCTTTACAAGACAGCTTCCTCTATTCGCCAACTAAACGGCCAAATAACAACAGTAGGCTTTATCTGGAATATTGTGTTGTGAGGTTGCTCACTCCAAATCGACTGCCAACTGACATGAAGCCTTGCCTTGACGAAAAATGTGAAGTCCACATGTGGAACAGGTAAGGCTGTGATCTCGCCAGAACAGACATGTCAGTGAACTCGTTCCCACAAACACCAACACGACTGGTAATCCAGAAAGGTGATGGAAGAATAAAAAAATGGGGCAATCTTTTCTGAATGTCTGAGAGAACTTACATTAAGTGATCCGTAGTCTTCAAAGAGCTGAGTGAGTCAGTGTAGATTGTACAGCTAGTATACTGCTTTGCTTCCACATGATCCAGAGCAAATGAAATGGAATATAACTCAGCAGTGAACACAAAATCTGTAAAAGAGATCCTATGAGCAACTACAAAGCTACAACAAACTATGGCAGAGTCCATAGAATCACCTGATTTTGAACCATCCGTAAAATGGAATAGAAGAATGGTTCAAAAGGTGTTCAGAAAAGTTGATATTTCATCAGATGACTCAAAGAAAAGTCACAAGTAGGGATAGTAACAAGCCTAAATAGGCTGATCATCAAATTCTGCAATATCATCCAAGGCCAGACCTATGTCAGTCAACTAAGCCTGAAGGTAGGAATAGCAGACCATCTATTTATATAAAGCACAGTCCATCAAGGTATGAAGACACTATGCAAGGTGGAATACTGTGGTAAGGACTGGAGATTCGCAATGTGCTGTAAAGAAATTTGCAAATGTCTGAGGTGAAGTGGAGGTTCTTAGAATTATATGTCCAAACTCTGGAGTGGAGAAGTGTGCAAAGCTGAAGTCTCTGATGATGTACAGGGTACAAATTTTCAAAGCAGAGTCCCTGGCTGAATTATAGACCAGAGATTCACAGTCCAGCTTAGATCAAATAAGGGCACGACAGACCTTCAGCAAAGAACACCTATTTACTCTGTAAGAGAGGATGCAGAGAATGTTCAATGCCTTTGTACATTTAACACGAAGCTGCTTAATGTGGGAAATGAATGTCAGCTTATGGTCAAAGAGAAACCCCAAGAACTTTGTCTCAGCCACCATGTGAATTATGGCACCTTCCAGACAAAGCTCAGAATCAGGGTGCAATCCTCACTGGTGAAAAAATATGCACAAATGGTATTTGATAACGAGAATGTGAAATCATGTACTATAATCCATTCTGATAAGCAAGAGAGGGCAGTCTGAAGCTGCTACTCAATAAACTTCTTATTTGGTGATCGATAGGAGATCTGAACGTTATTGCCATAGAAGCTATTTGCAACTGTAGAAGGAAGTTGTTTAGTGATGATATTGACCTTAATGCTGAAAAGTGTGAAACTCAAGATACAGACCTGGAGGATTCCAACATCATATGTGAAGGATCGGGATAACGTTTATCCCATATGAACCTAGAATGATCTGTAGACTAAACATTTGAGTATAAAAATGGGTAAATGGCCAAACATTCCATAAGAATGACAGTCATTCTATACAGTGAATTACTATGACAAACGGAGATTGTGTTTATTACATATTCTGTATAGTTGTTCTCTATGTTGACTGCATACAAACAGAGCCATTCAATAAGGCTTCCATATACAAATTGAATGTTTTTAGAAAACTTAAGTTCTTCTATATTTTTGTATTTACAGCTGATTTATAAGCATAACCTTATTCTGTGCCGTAGTGTTATAACAAGTTTTAATATGACAAATTAATTTAAATTTCTTGCAATCAACTTTATTAGACACTCACCTAATAATAAGTTGGGATATTTTTGCCATGATTATTAATCTGAACTTGATGTGCCATTGATTCCACAAGATGCAAGTGGTTCACAGATGTTCGCTGAGCATCACATCAAATGCATTAATCAAGTTGATACCATAAATACTCAAATTATTTCAGATACAATAATTGTATTGGTATTTTGGTCATTACATGAAAGTTTATTATTACATTGTTATCTTGAAAGAATTCTAGTTCATTATTATAGGGTATATATATTTGATTGATAACAACATCACATACATCTTGGATATTATATGCTCATTTAATTATGTCAAAACACCCAGCCGCTGCCACAAAAACATTTCTCATCTCATTAGATAACCTGCACTGTTGGAACAACACAAGCAAATCCAAGTGATTTAAGTAGTTTTTTCTATATTTGTGTTCGATATTGTGAGTCCAGAAAAATGTGAAATGTAACCCATCAGGCCATATCACATGCTTCCACACATTCATTTCCTAAGTTTTGTGACTTACTGTTTGCAACTGAGATAACCAGTTTTTCAGCTAGTTTTGAGTTACTATGTGAGATTTATTTATGCCCTTTGAGTGGTACTAATTCTGAATTGGATCAATTGGGACACAGCCTGATATCTGTTGCACTTTACAAATTGTCCAATTATTTTGTCTCTCTGTCAGTCACCAGTGGAATGGTAGTAACAGTTTTCCCTAGTGACAGACGCATTCCCTCCCAACTGTTTCTGTTATTAGACTCTAATGTCATTTACCTTTGAACAGCCATTGAAAGAAAAGGTATTTGTTAACTAAACTCCGTGTAAACGGGCACCACTCTCAAATCTTTTTCCAAGTTGAACATATGTACTTATAAATCTCAAATATAATCTAACGCACAAAATAATCAATCTATCTTACATATACAAATAAATGGAGTGGTCTATAAATTTGTGTGAATAAGGTACCGTAATCAGTGCATTTTGATATTTCCTTTTGTCGTTAGATTATACTTTCGCCAGATCAGGTGGAACTCTCAGAAGGGAAAGTATTAATCCTTTACACACTTGACCGTTTAAATAATGTGACCATGAAACACAAGAAAGATATCGAGCTTTGTTATATTCTCGATTTTCAATTTTTTTTAAAATTTGTTTTTAGATTATGATTTGTTGAACCTTAAATTCCTGCTGTCATCTTATGGTTTTTCTAATTTACGATCAAGTCAATAACTCGGGTTTTATTTTCTGAATTTCTTGACCATTCTATTCACGGTTAAGTTTTAAGATTTGTTTTACTGGTATAATACAATACGCACGACAAAGTATCATATTTATTTAGTTATTTGCTTTTAATCCTGTTTTTGCCACTTTTTGTAATAAGTTTCAAGGTATTTACACCGATCGCAAAGCTCATAAATCAGGCTCATCTTATCAGATGGTAAGCTGACATGATAAAGTCCGGCATCAAGATATTGGATTATTTGTACTTCTTTATTTGGTTGTTGAATTTCACGAAACGCTTTTCGCACGCTATTGTGCTAGCCGTCCCTAATTGTCAGAGTAAATATAGGGATTTTACCGCCAATATCATAACACATCCACTGCCCCGAAGTATGGAGCCGGATCTTTTTTTTTCTCAGGCGGTAACAGGGCGCGAATCACGGAATCTACAGACCAGCATGTTATCCAATAAGTCGAATTCCACCCATAGCGTAAGGCTTCTGAAGATGTTGACATTGGATAAAAGGTCGGTCAAATAAATCAATCATTAATATCATAACTATACTTAATATTCCGGAATACTAAGTTTGTTTATTACATCTGCTATTTTGCGGCTATATAATGTGAAGAACTGAACAGTGACCAATGACACTTTTTCTTCACTTCACCTATTCGGTGTATAGGTTTTTCTCATAGTGACTACAAAGCACGTTCACACCAACAGTACGTTTGAATCATGGATATCATTATTCACTGAATCAGGGACGTGACACTTGTTACTGCTGTAAATATATATATCACCATGTTAAAAGATACACATAGAGATGCCACGTGGTTAACAACTGCTGAAGTATTAGGTCGTCAAGAAATTAATGTCACTTTTGTTTTTAAATGAAAAAAAACAGAACAACTTATATATCAAAACAAAACATGTAATTAAATGAAATAGTCTCCATTCTTATCGATGATGCTTTTCCATCTTACGATCAGGTTGTTAATGTCCTGATTAAAAAAATCACTTGGCTTTAAAGCAAAAAAACATATTGATGTCCTCTTTAACACCTTCTACAGTTGCATACGTTTTTCCCATTAAGATGGTGTTGCAGCGAACGAGAAAGATGGTAATCTGATGGTGCCATATCTGGAGAATATGGATGGTGGAGGAGAATTCCCAACCCAACTGCATAATATTGTATTGCATCAAACGTGCCACATGCGGACGTGCATTGTCGTGAAGAAGAAGAACACTTTTCTGATTGACGAATGAAGGGCGTTTCTGATGAAGGGCTTGATTTAAACGTTCCAGTTGCTGACTATAGCTCTCTGTATTGACAGTTCGCTGTGAATTGAGGAGTTCAAAATGAATTACTCCTTTGATGTTCCACCAAATGCAAAGCATCACTTTCTGGGGATGGAGTCCAAG
>NW_013666142.1:62341-63168 GCF_000517525.1 Limulus polyphemus
AAATCACTTGGTTCTGAAGCAACAAACATGTCGATGTCCTATTTAACACCTTCCACATTTGCATACGATTTTCCATTAAGATGGTGTTGCAGCGAACGAAAAAGATGGTAATCTGATAGTGCCATATCTGGAGAATATGGTGGGTGGGGGAGAACTTCCCAACCCAACTCCAAAATTTCGTTTTGCGTCAAACGTTCCACACGTGGACATGCATTGTCGTGGATAAGGAGAACACCTTGCAGATTGACGAGTGAAGGGCGTTTCTGGTGAAGGGCTTGATTTAAACGTTCCAGTTGCTGACTACATATCTCTGCATTGACACTTCGCTGTGGATTGAGGAGTTCGAAAAGAATTACTCCTTTGATGATCATCGGAGAGTTCGTGAGACACCCAAACACCTTATTTATGGAGTTTTCCCATATTCCTTAGATGTTAACGTATTGTTTCATGAGAGACATGCAATTTCAGGGCCGTTTCACGAGTGTGTTGCCTTGGGTTAGACTCAACAAGCGTCTTCAGAGCATCAGTATCAATTCCAACATGTCGGCCCCTGCCATCACAGTTTTTAAGGCTAAAGTCATCTGAACGAAATTTGCTGAACCATCGTTCAAAACGTTTCCATAAACTTCTTTGATATCCTTTGTGGCTATAGAGACGTTGTTTCCCTTCTTGTATTCAAACAGCATTGCATGCCGAATGTGTATGTCTCGTCGTGTGCCATCACTATATGGGATTAGAGTATACTCAACTTTACACATTATATAGGCTACACTAACGTGACGTTTAGGCCGTTCGTTTAACTATTATATGTGAGGTACGTTTTTGGG
>NW_013666142.1:63191-64217 GCF_000517525.1 Limulus polyphemus
TTTCACTGGTGGCTCAGCGATAATTGGGTTTGTAACGTTAAAATTCGAGATTCAATGCCTATAGTGGGCACATCGCTGACAGCTCATTGTGTAGCTTTGCGCTTAAACACAATAACAAATAAATACCCAATGTGTTAGGGGTGTGAAATTTCTGAAAATCTTCGTGTCCGAGGGCCAAAATGCTAGAAAAATTTACTTGTTCTTCTTAAAAATCTTGCTCCTCCCCTTTGAATTGTAAATCGAATTTTGCTATTTTATGAAAATTATCTTTATTTTTTCAGCAGCTTTCACAAACAATTTTGAGATCAAACTTGAAAAACTTACAGAATAATACGATTACAAACTATTATATGAAAAACGTAAAATATATAACTATTATTTATTTCAAGTTTTATAAAAAAATATATTTTATCTTTGATTTGGTTGTAACTAAGCACAAAGCTACACAATGGGCTATCTGTGCTCTGCCCACCACGGGTATCGAAACCCAGATTCTATCGTTGTAAGTCCGCAGACATACCGCTGTGCCACTGGGGGATTTTATCTTTGGACAAAACACTCTTTTATTCAAAATGGTGCATATACATGAATACAATGTGTTGGCAGCTCAGTTTTTCGGGAGTGGGATGTACCGCGTTTTGCATATCTATTTGTAAATTTTATGGTTTTTAACATTTAGTCATTACGATTTTATAGGCCACCATGCAGAATATCCTACGCACAAACTGAACTGATACAGAAATCATGGTTGACATTAATGCTGCCACGAATGAATATGATTATGTATATATATCAATTTAAAGCCTTTTGTAATTTCTATTATGTTACAAGATTAGTAAAAATTGTTAATTTAAAAAGGGGATTAGGGATCGTCAAAAAAGTAAAGAAACAAGTTGACTGATAAATCAAAGATTATATTTTCTAGCCTACAACTAGGGATTCTAAAAAAAGTAAATAAACAAGTCTAGAAATAGTGTCTACATTATTTCTCAAGCTACAAATCCCTATTTTGACTCCATGTCTACT
>NW_013666142.1:64399-75050 GCF_000517525.1 Limulus polyphemus
AATAGTGTCTACATTATTTCTCAAGCTACAAATCCCTATTTTGACTCCATGTCTACTGTACTTATCATCTTTGATTTTTCAGTCAACTTGTTTCTTTACTTTTTTGACGATCCCTGATCCCCTTTTTAAATTAACAATTTTTACTAATCTTGTTTCTTAAGTTTTATTATGTCCATTTATGGGAAATAAATTTTAAGCTACATAAGTGCATATGCGTTCAGTTGAATGTTACATGTTTTTCAACAGTTTACTGCTGCATTGGCTTTTTTTCCACCTAACCACTTCACTGAACTTATTCAAAATAAATAACATATGTACAATAAAGAATAAACACATTTACTGGTATGCAGTTACAGCAAGTAAAATAAACCATCTTGTAGGCAAAGATTATTTTATCACAGGTTTAATGACTGGCTTCCATCAGTGTCACAGTGTAATCTAACAAAAGAAGTGCAGCAACAAAGCAAACTCACCAGAACGGAATAATTTTTCTTCTAAGATAATACAACACGGATTAATACAATTTAAAGAAATCCAGTAACATGCTTACCTTTTTAGGTCTACATGACACACATGTATGTTCTGCTGTATACAAGTGTTTGCTAGAATAAGACGACACAAATAATGCATGCAAAATACACAACAGTGACACACTTAACGTAAGTCGCCAATTATCGACAACACAAAACAACCGCTACCTTAAAACCAACTATTTGAAAATAGCAATAGCTATATGAAATAGTGCTATATGCAGTGGTAATAAATACTGAATACGCACTCACAATTTCAGCTACGTAAAAGAAACAGTAGAAAGAATCACCATCGTCGTCTGAGTAGGGAAATCAACTATGGTAATCGTCCAGTGTTAAAAACTTGCTGAAATGTAGTTGTGGAAATTCACTTAGAGACAGCAAACTCGAGTAACGATGAACAATGGCGATGAACAATTAATGCGCTAGAAAATGCACGAGTTGTAGTTTCCAACTAACGTGAACGCTAGGAAAACACCGGAGGTTTTGCTGGCTGAAAATGAATGACTTAGAAAATTTCGCAGCATGAAAAAATTAAGGAGGTCGAATAAAGTTCAAAACTACTCTATCCGTGCTTTGCAAAATTCCTCTGTGATCCCACACTACAGTAGATATCACTTGCAATAATTTTATAGTGGAGTCATAATAGGGATTTGTAGCTTGAGCAAACTGTCAGCAGTAGATATCCAGCCTTGTCAGGTTACTTTTTTTGTAATCCCTATTTGTAGATTTTAAATTCTCAGTTTTTAATTATCTTGTATGTTGTTCTTTTAATGCACAGCAATGGGCAAATATATGCCCAGATTAAGACACAACCCTCATTAAGCACATATAAAAGTTTACCAGTAGAAAAGCAGCCTTTTCAAATGAAACACGTACATCTAAAACATCGCTTTCAATAAAGCTTCGTGTCTTTTAAAGTAATTATTTACTGAACCAGGTGGCTTAGTGCCTGAAATTTCGTATACAAAAGCAGCCGCTCAGAACAACATTGCACCTATTATATTTTTATTTATAACCACGTAAATGAACTTCCAATAAAAAATAATCAATTTTTAAATAGGTCATTGAATTTGCAGCGTTTTATTTAGTATATCTGTCTAGCCGATTTCGCTGTATGAACAAATCGAGAAATGTTGATTTTGTCTAACAATCTTGAAATCATTTATTTTGCTTATTATCAATGTTTGGGTGATCTTAGCTATTGAAAATGAAGGTTTTGAGTGTTGTTTCATGAATAAGTTTGCTTTTTAAGGTGGTTTTTGCCCGAATGTTTTATACGAGTTTGAGCAAATTCTTGTGCGATACCCTATTGTGAATCACTATCGTGGTTCATGGTAGAACTGGCAGTCAAACGTTATTAGGCTCCCATAGTACTGTAGGCACTTTAAATATGTTTGTTACTTTGTAATAACTGGGGAATGTGAATTAAACGAAGATGTATATTAATGTTTATAGTTTTGGTTTACGGTGTAGAGGTACATATTTTTAAATGTTCTTAAGTACGTGCTAGACTTCTGCAGTTAAAAATTTTTAGAAACATGCGTAGCTCACTAGAAATCTCCTCGGAGTGTTTTTTCTAACAATAAAACAAACCAAAAACTACTTGTCCAATGGGCAAAGTATAGCGGTAAAACTGGTTGTCCCTTAGACAAATTTTGTTGTGTCGGGGGGATACAAATTCTACGCCCCTGCTTGTGTTTTAATTAATGAGAATATATGGAAAGTATTAGTAATTGTTACTATACTGTGAGCCCACATAAATGATCCTGTATTTATACTAAAGAGAATTAATATTCGGTAGAGAATTTGCAGTCACCTTGCGTTCAGAGCTGCTTTCAAGATATCTTTTTGGGAATAACAATTACTGGTTTTACTAAACTTTTTTAAATTGCGAGTTCCATCAGATATATTTTGTTATGATTATTTAGGTAACATAACTCGTATACACCTTAGTTAGGACAGAGCAAGCTTTAAACTTTTGGCACAGATTATTTAAAGATGGGAAAAAAGTGAAACTCAAGATCCTTGTTGATTTGAGTTAAGGAACAACTATGCACATAAAATTATAATATTTTAACTTTTTCTTTCATTTTTGCAATAAAACATCTAGATTTGTTTTTAGCACTCAATGAAACGCCGTCCATCCTAAACAAATCGGTGAAACCCGATAAAAAATAATTAAAATTGACAACTGTATATATATTATGTTCGATCCCCATAGTGAACGCATCGCAGATAGTGTATTGTATACCTTTTTGTTTAAAGACAATTTTATGAGAGAGTGTAAAAGAGAACCTCTGGGTGTGGAGGTTAAAGCTTATTTTTATTTATTAATGTGGTATCTAGCTTCTACTGATCATTAAAATTTCTATAATATCAACGCTTATTAAAAAGAAAGACCACAATAGAAAAGAGAATATAGATTACGAATATGGTTAGAAAAATGTAATCAAATCATTAAAATTATCTTGTAAGTTATACAAAACGTTACTCAGTTAGAAAACGGCTGGCTGATTTCTGAAGGCACGATTAAATTCATAAACAGCTAGTGTAATACTTTAGACATATACAAAATGCAACAGACACGACATTTCTCGACAAAAATGTTGTATTTTGTTTTTGAGCGTTTAAGGCAAACTAATTTACTCTTCCTGAATGGGCCCGGCATGGCCAGGTGGTTAAAACACTCGACTCGCAATCTGAGGGTCGCGGGTTCGAATCCCCGTCACACCAAACATGCTCGCCCTTTCAGCCGTGGGGGCGTAATAATGTGACGGTCAATCCCACTATTCGTTGGTGGTGGGTGGTGATGACTAGCTGCCTTCCCTCTAGTCTTACACTGCTAAATTAGGGACGGCTAGCTCGTGTAGCTTTGCGCGAAATTCAAAACAAACAGACAAACAATCTTCCTGAATGCGACTTTAAAGAATCTTATAAGCAAATTGTCATGTATCATTTGCATAAAAAAGGAACTTTTGGCAAGAAAATGGTCATAACTTATATAAACTTAAAATAAGTAATATTTATATAACACTTGCTTATACTTTTTCCTTTTTATAATAAAGACTCAACATTTTATATTTGTAATCCCTTTGAGCAATTAAGTTGTTACTTGTTCTCGAAAAGTCTGCACTTACATTTTGAAATCATGCATATATGCTTATACATATCACACACACATATATACATAGGCATAGTGAGTCACGTCCATATATATCGGTGTCCAAAAGTTAAGGAACAAACTATTTGTTGAACTTTTGGACAGCAGTGTATTTCAGACTACATAGAGAAACCACGAAAAAACAGTACCCTGTTACTATAAACGTCATTTTAGTTGACATCCTTGCGCCATCAACGCTTTTTTTCCTGCTCTTTTTTTTTAGTTATTTTTCAAAATATAAGGAAAAATTAAGTAGAAGATTACATACAGTGGAATGGTGTCACAATAGATAGGAATATTGACATCTGTTAAATGCGAATTAATTACACAAGCCCGCGAATTTAAGTTTCATAAAAAGTTGTTTTGGTTTTAATCACGAATTTTCCATAATTCAGCTACACAGATTTTGAAAATAATATTCATTTGTTTCAAATCAGGAAGAAGAAAAAAACTCTTACTTATATCAAATTATTATTTCATTTACCACAATGAAAGTTTTTATTATTATATTTGTTAACAAAAATACAAACTGAAGAAAAGGGAAGAACATTGATGTCAAACGAATGTCCATCCTCATTCATCCTGATTTTTTATGTGTGAAAATCTACGTCTTTTAGTCTTAAAACTACGTGTTGTGCTCTTTCTTTTATGTATTGCGTTATGACGTTTTGTGAAAAAGCTGTACGCGATGGAGAAAAATGGATATCATTTTCGGATTAAGCGTACAGAAACTGTAGAACGTAAAAATATCAAGAGGGAATGATAGAATTGTCTATAAAACCTAGCAACAATGATAACATTTTATATAAGATCATCTAAGTTAAAAAAAAAGCCAATCTTACCTTTCCCATGAAGCCCGTTGCTCCGGTGATGAGAACGCCACGATCCTGGAAAAATTCAGCAATAGGAGAAGAATCACTTTCTGCCATTTTTAATGACTGGTACTGCTTCTATATCACTGGTCACCTTGAAAGGTATACGAAAATTAATCTTCAAAACATACTGTATATCACTGGTCACCTTGAAAAGTATACAAAAATTAATCTTCAAAACATATTGTATATCGCTGGTCACTTTGAAAGGTATACAAAAATTAATCTTCAAAACATATTGTATATCACTGGTCACCTTGAAAGGTATACGAAAATTAATCTTCAAAACATATTGTATATCACTGGTCACCTTGAAAGGTATACGAAAACTAATCTTCAAAACATATTGTATATCACTGGTCACCTTGAAAGGTATACGAAAATTAATCTTCAAACACATATTGTATATCACTGGTCACCTTGAAAGGTATACGAAAATTAATCTTCAAAACATATTGTATATCACTAGTCACCTTGAAAGGTATACGAAAATTAATCTTCAAAACATATTGTATATCACTGGTCACCTTGAAAGGTATACGAAAATTAATCTTCAAAAACATATTGTATATCACTGGTCACCTTGAAAGGTATACGAAAATTAATCTTCAAAAACATATTGGATTCAACTTTTTCAATAACATCAAATATCAATATTCTTATCTCGGACACGTTTTAGCACAATTTTGTAATCCCAAATAAGGATTAACAACAGTTATATTTTATTCAATGTTTGCAATGAACAGATTTCGCAAAATATATGATAAATAAAACTGATTTTCAAAATGGAAACTGACGTAAAATGTAAACGTAAAACGACGTAGAAGCGAATCGATTTGTATTTGATGACAAAAAGACAAAAATCAAAATTACAACCATGAAGTTTTGTACATTACTACTTTGTTTCTGTTTTTCACTCGGTTCTTAAGTTCAAAGGTTAAACTAACTGCGTCGCACATTATTTGTTCTAATAAACGTCCTATCTATAAATACAGTCACGTAAAACGTACTTCTCTAGTATACCAAATGTATGCATAAGAATTGTTTAATATGACGGTCAATCCTACTATTCGTTGGTAAAGAGTAGCCCAAGACTTGACTAGGTGCAATCCTTTCAGTCTATCACCTCAACATTAGAAACAGCTAGCCCTCTAGTAGGTTTGGGCGAAAATTCACCAAACAAACAATTTTCTTACTGATGCAATGTTCTATCTAACTCAGGTAGAATTGGCGCCAAACTAAGCTATACTGGCAGCGTTGAGCAACAAATAAGCAGAAGCACCTTCTTAATACTAATCTCATCATCAAAAATGTTTTAAGTTTTGTATTGCACATATATGAATAAATAAGTTTAAAGAATTTATCTGGCTAATATATATATATGGTTCTGTTTGTTTGCTTCAACACAAAGCTATACAAAGCGTTCTCTGTCCACCATGGAGAATCGAGCCTTGTATTTTAATGCTGGAAATCCGTAAGGTTACGCTGACTCATTGGGGGACAATATAGGTGGTTACATGCACATTAAACTGGAAATGGCCAACTTTATCAGTACATAGAAGGTGAAAAGACTTCAACCACCAATATTCCAGAAAATGGGCTAAGTCTCATTTTCATTTCCCTGTAGGAATTCAAGGCACAGATTTCCGTTGCACTAGGATACTAAGAAACGAACTATCATACCAATCAGAAATATATCAAGCCCTATATTTAACAAATAAGTAGAACCTGACATGTTGCAAAACGTTTTCGAAGATATACACGAGCACCGCTAGATACTGTACAAAAGGCAAGTTATGGATCAGGATAGCAGACATTATTGACACTTTACAAGTAAGCCTAAACATTAATAACAACTAATGAAGAACATTTTGTAAATGTAAAATGATGTAGGGATGGCAGTGCCAAAAAGAATGCAAACAGGAATATTATTACAGTATTCATTATTACCTCATTCAAAGTTTTGTATAAGCTTTAAGAACTCACTATGTAAAATGCACGAGTACAAAACGAGGTCGGTAAACTCGAGTCTGTAATAATCAAGACATGTTTTGACTCAACTTGGTTTTTCTTGTACGTAAGACCTAGGATCTTAGTTACACTACATTGATGCCTACCCTGACATAACCATAATATTATGATAAACATACTACATACCAACAGTCAGGAATATATATATAACTTCCAACTGTAGTAATATAAAGTCAAGTATGCATTTTACGTGTAACATTAAATTATAATATTGAAAGTCATGTAGGGATGATCTATGTGTAGCTGTATTTACAAAATGTTTTTAATACTTGTTTTATGATGTTTTTACCCCTGACTAAAATTTCGAATTATGTTATTTATTTTATTTTACTCCTTCACTTCATACATAATATAAGTGTTGACCCCCTACAGACACCGATTGTATAGTGTACAAAGCATTGAGTATTCCACACGTTACAGTCATCTAAATGTTCACCTACTACAGGCTGGTAAATACTGCCTCACCCTGTACTTAAACATTTTAAAAGAACACCAGGTTTTTTGTAAAAAAAAAGCTAACTTCAAGGGGGTAATGATAACATCGTTTACACTAGAATTATGACATAGAGTGGATTTGGGTTTAAACTGACTTTAATAATAGTTATCTCGACTGAAACAAGAAGAAGAAAGATGAACAATTTGGTGAGTTAGTCACTTTCTGGTTTGGCTTCTTGCCTTGTTTTGGGGTTTGTTGGGTAGAGAAACAAATGAAAGTGAGTGGCAATAATCTTTTAAAGTAGAAGTATCTGTCACTGTTGATTTTGTTTCAGCGTACATACTTACTTGTAATATGCCTATTGAGTACCTTGGCCATCCCTACATATGGTACACCGACTCTATTATAAAAAACATAACTGGGTAATAAACTCTGTATCATTATTTACATGCTACACGTAGTTTGAATTGTGAATATGTACATATATAAGTTATATACAAATGTATAATATTAATTACCCAAAAATGTAACTTACTTGAAATAAAAAAAATACCGACTATTACAAACAATTTGGTGGGCGTGGCGAATGAAATCATTTGGTAATTTCAGTTTAGGACTATGGCCCATAGAAAGAGAAAAATTCTTAAAATATATAATAAGTAAATATTAACTGAGTAACAAACAGGTAGATCATTTACGAACACATTCAAATTATTATGTTACTTTTTATTCCTGCTACAAGCTGAGGTACCAGTCCTTTGTCCGGGTTATTAACTTTAAAAATTGTGAATGTGGATGGTATGATAAATAACACAAAAATCCTAACTTTCATACAATTTATTTATAAGACAACAATTTGTTACATTATTCCTTATTAACTCACCAAAGGTTTTGTACAAGCTTTAAGAACTCACTATGTATATAGTTGCCCCCCAGTGGCACAGCGGTATGTCTGCGGACTTATAACGCTAGAATCCGGGTTTCGATACCAGTGATGGGCAGAGCACAGATAGCCCACCGTGTAGCTTTGTGCTTAATTACAAACAAACAAAGTATATAGTTAAAACACGGTATACACTGTGCGATGGTCAGGGTGACTTTGCAGGAAGAGGTAGCGGCTAAATTAATGGCGGTAGGTGTACTTTCTGTTACCCACCTTCAATACCCAGCTCTTAATGTCCTTCAACAGTGTTTCATGTGATTAATTAATTGTTGGTCATTGGCCGCAGAAGTGTCTTACGGGCTGAAGTTGAAAGGTCACGGATCAAAGTAGGAAGAAACGGCTGTTGGAGAAGAAACTTCAGCTGAGTTTATGTATTATTGCAATAACGGTGGCCATATTTTTTACATTGATTCGTGCACAGAGAGTGCTAGCGCACTCTCTAAGATATATAAGACGTTATTGTGCCCTCCCCCACACTGTGTTATGTTGTTATAGAAAAGTCAATAAAGTTTTATTTTTTCGGTGTTAGAACGTGGCGCTATCTATGAACGTAGTTAACGTTAACTTACGTCAAAGATAATAAATGTTCAATAACAGCAATAATGGGGCGGAGAGGTTGTGAGCTCCCCATTAACATGCCCCTTGTTCCAAACTATCATCCCACATTATATAACGGACAAATAGACAGACACAGAGATTTATAAGATATATATATATATATAAGATAATAATACAACGTTCTTAAATTCTGAAATACAATAAACAGTACACGTCGTAATGTGTGATGATTATTAAGCATTATAGGAATTATATATATATATATATCGTTTTTGAAGCAGCTATTGGTTGGACAGTAGATTTATTTGAATACAACGTTTCGTATCTGACAGTGAGATATGATCACACACAACGTTCAAATTACATATACATTCAATCAAATAGTTGTATTTAAAATTATCCTAGCTACATCTGTGTTTTTCATGAAAGTAACTTAATATAAATATAATGGTGCTCCTAATGTTTTGTCTACATGCAATATTTTTACATTTCTTGAAAATTATTTTGTTTTTCAACCATACGTTCATTTACGCTTGATTGGTTTGTTTTTGAATTTCGTGCAAAGCTACACGAGGGCTATCTGCGCTAGCCGTCCCTAATTTAGTGTAAGACTAGAGGGAAAGCAGTTAGTCATCACCGCCCACCGCCAACTCTTGGGCTACTCTTTTACCAACGAATAGTGGGATTGACCGTCACATTATAAAGCCCCCACGGCTGAAAGGGCGAGCATGTTTGGTGTGACGGGGATGAACCCGAGACCCTCAGATTGTGAGTCAAGCGCCCTAACCACCTGGCCATGCCGGGCCCATTTACGCTTGAATATTTTTGTTTTTTTTTCTTTCTTGTTGTTGTTGTTCCTTGACTCTATTCGTTATTTTCCTAATGTTTCTACCATATAGAAACATTTTCAGTCTTAACATTCTATTTTATACACTATGCCGTCACCATATTTTTCACTAATATCTAACTTCGGTAAAAACCCTTTAATTATGGTTCCTGGTTTAGCTACTATCTTACTTTTTATGTTTAATTTCTACCATAAGCTAATAAATGTTCACTAATAACACCTACAAATGGTACTAATCCACATTTGGTTCTTGTTCTTCTTGAGTATTTTGGTCTCTTATCTTGTTCTTGTTTTTGGTTCACTTTTTCTTGGTTTATTCGTTTTAATTGTGTCATCAATTATGTATGGAGGGTACTGACTTGTTGTTTTAAAGCATTCTTTTAAGTTTTGAATTTCATTTTGCATGTTTTCATTGGTGTATAGTCTCAGTGCCATTGTTATACACTTTAATGTTACGATTTTTACTTTTTCTCGTGTGAGGTAACTCTCGTGAGTTTACAAAAGTTCGGTAGTGCGCTTTCTTTATATAAATGAAGTAGATCAACTATTTTTGCCTTTTCTGTTGTAAATTTTATGTCTTTAAGTTATTTGTTAATGTGTTCAAAAATCACATAATTTCTTGTTCTTCCCTTAAAGCCGCATAGGATATCATCTATATACCTCCACCAGAAAAAGGGGTGAAATTTTTTGTATTAATGGTCTTTTTCTCTGTACTGATAACTAATAGTGTTGTTAATACTGGAGATAATACCTAAACTTTCTCTCTGTTCATAGAAGCTTCTTTTCCAGTAGTTCCTAGTTCCAATAGTAGTTTTATATCTTCTAAATATATTTTTACATCTTTGTTTTCATCATCGTTTATATTCAGTGCAATTTCAATGGCTTGTTTCTGGTACTTGAATGTATACTGACTCTGTAACAAAGCTACACATATATTGCTATTAGGATTTTCTATATTTTCTATTTTGTTTACGTCTTCGTAGGAGTTGTACACCACAGTTTTTTTTTCTTCATTTTTTGAGTATTGTTTAGAGATAAAAGCTAACTATTTACATAATTAGTAATAAAAGCAGTCATACGTCGATAGGATTGGTATCATTGAGAAAAATACTGTTACGTCTCCGTTTGTTAATTGATTTCCCGTAAATTCGTTCCGACGAAACTTTAGCGACACAAGTCTTTTCTTAATAAAACTGGTTTATTCTTTCCGAATATAACTTTACGACACATTTAATTTCAACAATCGCGCTAAAACAAAGGCTATAACAACG
>NW_013666142.1:76050-92433 GCF_000517525.1 Limulus polyphemus
CCTCTAACAACTGTTGTCATTTCTCTTCTCGTTCTTCTTGTTTCTTTTGCTGTTCTTGTATTCCTGCCATCAAGTCTGCTATGCTGTAGTTTGATTTGCCGCTTCTCGTTTCAATTTTTTTTGTCCCACTCTCTGACACCAATTTGTTACGTCTCCGTTTGTTAATTGATTTCCCGTAAATTCGTTCCGACGAAACTTTAGCGACACAAGTCCTTACTTAATAAAACTGGCTTATTCTTTCCGAATATAACTTTACGATACACTTAATTTCAACAGTCGCGCTAAAACAAACACTATAACAACGAACGTGCTCAACTTCAATAATACTCTCTGACTGCAGATCAATTACTCACTGTCTACACACACACTGTCACGTCACACCGTGACCATCTTATATATATCAGACCACCCCCAATCTAGTAAATGCTAGAGCACTCCCGAAGGAACAAGATACTTCTAGAAACGTGGCGTGACACTAGTCACGTGACCTCGCTGACGCAACAATACTTTATGTATCTTGGGTGCTCCATATAAATGTCGTTTTATACTGATAGCAGCTTTGTCTACCAAGGTATGGGTTTATAGGTAAATAAACATATTTTTTAGTTGAGGAAACATGGATTTAGGTCAAAATTTATCGTTGAAAAAATTACGAATCATTGTGTGGGAGAAACCCGGTTAATATTAAACTCACTTAAAGTATCTTTTATAAAGGAAGTTTTCTCATGAAAGTTAAAATAGCAGAAGAAATATTAAATATTGAGTAAGGAAACCAGTGAACGTTTCTTCCGATATACAGAGGTCGAGAATTTGTTGGAGGTTGGTGTCATGAAAAATCAAATAGAAAAACCGTGATCGATATAATACTGACACGCCAAAAATAGGCCTGAGCTCCGAATCTTTTAAGTGACGCCTCTAGTTATAAATAAATATACTTGTGGAGACTGTAAGGCCACATACATTGACAAAACTATTCGTCATATTTTAGTACATGTCCACAAATACATGGGAGTGTCCATGAAGACTGGTACTCCTTTTTCAAACCTTTGTAACTCTGCCATCCGAAATCAAAATATAAATTTAATATCTTAGCTTCTGGTAAATTAGACCTAGAACACTTAAGTCGGTTTGTCAAGTTACCTATTAGTTCTGTCCATCTAATTTCTGTTTTTAGGACTACTTATTTCACATAACCTCAAAAAAAGAAAAGAAATATCGCTGTTAATACATATATGTATATGTTTGTGTGTGTGTATCCTTATCTTATACCCATTTTTATTCTGTACGAAACGCTGGAAATAGATTAAGCATAATCTGAAACATTTGTGTAAATATATGTTAATTATCGCATCAATTTTCTTTATTTTTATGTTAAAACTCAATTTTCCTACCAACTAATCAGTCTTCTGATAGTAGTACTACTACTACTATAAAAAATACTAATACTAATTGTAAAATGCCTGTATTGTTTTCTTTCCATAACATCATCTATAATTCTATGACATTAATAACTTACAATGTCTGCTACGAGTAATGTGTATTACTAATTGGTGAATGATTTGTAAAATGGTTAATTGAATATTACACGTCATCAAACACTTGTGTGCCATACTCTTACTCCCACGCTATAGTGTATGTAAGTTCTCAAAAATTAAACTTTATTTTCATCATTAGACATTACGAAGTTTAAATGCTATTTTTTTTCTTTCTGTTACTGTTCTTTTGTTTTTTGTTGCTTAGTTACTTCTAAACTCGACTCGTTAAAACTAAACCTAGTAGTAATAGTACTACCGCGCGAGCACCTGTAATATCGATATCATGCAATTAATAAGTTAATTTTGGGTGTATTTGAACACATTAACTTTCTAATTTACAGCTAAGATACAATTCATAAGCAACATTGAACCACCTTCTGCTAAAGCACAAGTTCAACGTAATAATCCGTAAAGTATCAGGTTACTTAACATTACTCACCAGCTTTTGGTATTCCACACTGATACGTACGACTTTCTACCCAAACCAAACACCGTATTTTCAGAACTAGGCGTCGCTGTGAAGTAGAACAATATAATCACGATCAATTTTTATTTCCGTTCTAAATACCTAAACTGATATGTTTATTCACCTTTAATATTAAATGAAACGAAAAAATGCTTGGGAAAACGTCAGATACAAATATAAGGGGATTTTCTAAAAACAAACAAACTAACATTTATATTGATTGGAAATGAAAAGCAGATTTCTTTGGTAATCGCAATGATTTTAATATTATTATTATTGCAAAAATAGCAAATATTCATAGTACACACTTTTAACTAGCCTCCGATGGCTCGACGGTAAGTCTTAGGTGTTATAACGCAAAAAAAATATTATCTCCGTCTCAACAGTCTAATCCTTGTTCTGGACAATTATCACAGCCGTTCGTCAGTAATATTCCTGAATATCTAGGACTAGCGTGAAGCGCCCTCTAGATAACATCTAAACTACAGCATTAAGAATATAGTTTATAACAGTATATTTTTATTTGCCAAATTTTACTTTTGCTTGAAAATATCGCATTATACTCTCTTACTCATTTTGTTAGGTGCAAGAAAGCCTTAAAAATTAAAATTTGATCTAAAGCGGAAATAAACGCGTTTAAAGTGCATTTGTCGTAACTGTACTAATAAATTTTAGACTGAAGCAGGCAGTAAATATGTATAATATTGTTGAAAAGAACCTAGTTTTACAACTAAATATTTATTCTCCATCGTTTACAAAATCTGGTATACGTTGTTCACATATATAAAATTAGGAACTTAGTTTTTGTTTTGTATTTTTAAAACAAGTGAACAGCTGATGAGAAAATGTTTTAGACTAGTAGTGGAAGGGGCACGAGCACAGATCAAAACTATTCAAAACATCTACTTTAATAGTAACAAATTGGTTGAATCTTAGATGCATACTGTCATAACGTGTTCTTTCGTTGGGCGGGTTCTTTTACATTATTTGGTGAAAATAATGCAAAGCCCAATCCACGAAACAAGAATAGGATTAGCTTATTTCTTCTTTAAGGTTTACTACTGGCTACTATCACAAGTACACAATTCACAAACAACTAACCGATAGAGTAAAATAACAATACATGATAACAAACCTTGATTTGAATACTTCATTAACTTCTCAACCATTTAACAAACTAAAATCTGATTCATTGCTTCACTGATCCTCGTATATATAAACCATTCTTGTCTCTAGATATTTCTCTCGATCTGTGATGTTAACGAACATTCTAAAGATTCTAGTACTACTTTTACAAGCTTTCAAAATCTAATATCATCATCATGTTAGCAGCTTCCTATAACGAACAACTAAATCAAAAATTGAAAATTTAGTTTACAACAATATATAAACCTTATAACTGAAAATTTTGAATGTACTAGTGCTCGTAATATGGTTAATAACTAAAATGTTTTCTCTATCTTTTGAGCAAAATCACATTGGGCTATCTGCTTTTTCTACCAAGGGGAATCGAATCCTGGTTTTTAGCATTGTAATTCTGTAAATAAACTTATTGTTGTCCCACCAAGGAACTAAGAACTAACATCTTACCTTTCAAGAACCACAAGATTCATATCGCTTCAAATCTATACTAATTTCCATACATTTTGCTAGTAGCTTGTCCTAACTTTTCTAAATTCATGCTTAGAATCTTCTAACTAAGCTCAAAATATTTCTAGCTCTCACTTTGACCATGTGTAACCCCATTTAAACTATAGCGTGATAACCAAGCGACAGATCACAAAACTTTGGATTTCTCCCCATTTGTGCTCTGTATACATATTCCACTTTCTCTCATATTTTATATTATTAACGTAGCAATAATTTTCTTTCTTTTTTCTTCGATTTTGCTATGGCAGAGCCCCATAACCCCCTGTCTAAGTTAAGTTAAAAATTAACCTTAGGAGTTACTCTCTATGCATGAATCAGGTGAAGATGTTATTATCTTGAGAATAAAGATGCTTCTTGATTTTTCAATTCAATTTGTGATTAGTTAGCTTTATAAAAAATGTGGATAGTAATAACAGTTTTGACCTTTGAAAAAAAAATTTTTTTTTTGCTTTTACGGAACCAAAACTTCCCAGAGAAGTATTTTCTAGGTTTCTTTGTTTTGCTTCAGATTAATTCGTCCTGTCGACTGTGTGTTTTACCATTAATTTTCAGTCTAACAACCCTAAAAACCTAACAGTCAATAAGAACTAGAGTTTAATTTTCAATAATTGCAGTTCTTGTATTCAAGAAATACAGTTTTTATTCATTTACTTAGATCCAAGGATTTTTTGTTTTAAATCAATTATCCTGCTGCTCATTGCAGCCTGTTTCTATTTTTATTTTCATATTTATCTTTATCAAAGAAATATTTGTTTTCTTTCATATTTAAAACAACCCCCTCAGTGGCACAGTAATATGTCTGCGAGCTTACAATGCTAGAAACCGAATTTCGATACCCGTGGGAGGTAGAGCACAGATAGCCCATTGTGTATCTTTGTGCTTAACCGCAAAAAAAAAAAAGAACAAAATTTAAAGTAAGACTTCTCTCTTTTATTCAACCAACAACAAATCTCTGCACTTGTACGACATTGTGATATTTTCAGATAAACTGGTTTTCCAACAAATGTCAGATAGATCCATTTAATGACTGGAAGATCGAACAAATATTTACAGAGTAATAGTAACCTGAATTTGAAAACCCAACTGAGTTTTAAGCTATGTGAGAAGTAAAAAACTGGATACATATGACATTAAGTGGAATAATCTTTATTACAAAAACAACAAACTACTGGACATATGTATAAATCTACAGCTTCCTTTCATCAAGATAAATCTTTGTAGAACTCTGTACACGAGGAAAATCAAGTATAATTAAGAAATAATACAAGTTCTGCTCTTGCAAGAAACCTTCTATTCTTTCTTTGCAATAGCCTCATCACATGATTGGTCATTTTTGTACAGCTATGGCATACAGACATTACCTACTCAGCCAAAGACAGGACAATGTAATCGTTGATCGATCGAACACTTAAGCAAAGTTTGCTCCAACATCCATGAAAGAAAAGCAGATGTATTTACTATTGAGAATAGCGAAAATGTAAAGGCAACTAGAACAAAACAATTTCAGTGGTCTTCTGGACCATGTTTTATGCCATAACTGCATAGAAATAAACTAAACAAAAATTAAAAATTACTACGCTTTTCAAAATGCTGGAAAAACATTTGAGATACCTGCATATCACGCTTTCTTTCTTATCTCTGTTTCAGGCTCGTCCTCAAGCCAACAAAATACTACTTAATAAGTTAAGATGATTAAAAGAAAATCCTTTTCATTTGTATGTTTAATCACCATAAAACACAAACAGAGAAATACCCTGTGTTTTGTATATATATAATACAATCCAAAAGGGAAAATCCTTAAACATAAAATGACCTTTTACCAACGAAATAAAGAATAATACCCTTTAACATAGAATATATGAATAATACCTTTTTAAGGCCCGGCATGGCTCGACTCGCAATCTGAGGGTCGCGGGTTCGAATCCCCGTCACACCAAACATGCTCGCCCTAACGTGGGTGCGTTATAATGTGACGGTCAATCCCACTATTCGTTAGTAAAAGAGTAGCCCAAGAGTTGGCGGTGGGTGGTGATGACTAGCTGCCTTCCCTCTAGTCACACTGCTAAATTAGGGATGGCTAGCGCAGATAGCCCTCCTGTAGGTTTGCGCGAAATTAAAAAAAAACAAAACAAACAATACCTTTTTAATACAGAAATTCAATACACAAGTACACACACAAATACAAAAATGTTATTTAACAAAGGAAGTGATGTACATACCAAAATAAAAAATCATTTTTACACTTATTGCCTACCCTCTTTATAAAGTGTAGTTTAACAAACTATTCATGAAAATGACAAATATAAAACCCTTTAATGAAGAAATACATTTGATACATAATGAAATAATAAAAATCCCATTCATCAAAAATCAAACCCTTTGCATTAATAAAAACGCAAACCGCCAAAGTACAAAAACAGAAAAACCTTCCCGATAAACAACATTACCATAACCTCTCTTACAATAACTGACAAAATCAAATAATCTTAAAATGACACCTTTAACACAAATACAAAAGCCAATCATAATCAAAGTAATGACATGCACAAGAGAAAATTCTACTCAAATATCTACAAGAATAAACTGAAGAAAAAATTAAATAAATAAACAAGATTAATTTACAATACATATTTACACTGTGCACAAAATAATTTGACACTGAGATATCCTAATGATGGAGTTTCAGTTTGGGCACTTGCTGTGACTCTTCTGACTTTGGTGGGTCTTGGTTGAACGTTTGACATCTGCTTCACTGATCAAGTGGCAGAGAAGTTGGCCTTCATTTGGTCTTTCATCTGACATCTTCAGCCAAGTTAGCATTTCTTCACCATAGTCTTGAGTCATGCCATTAGTCAGCCAAGCAATTGAAAATACTTTGGGAACACTCAGTATGAAAAGGAAGAAAAATTTAAGAGCACAGTTGCCAGAGGCAACCAGAAATCAATCGTTCATACAAAAGCCAAGATTATAATGTAAGGTGAGCCAAATTCCATTGGTCTAAAGTTTAGCCAAGTGTATAGGTTCAGGTGGGTCATAATACACAGTCACATCCATGAACAACGACATCACACTGTGACCATGTTATATGTCTATGAGCTTTGGCATTTGCTCATGCACCATATTACAATCAGAACATGTATCCCGAGAACATGAGGACTTCTCAATCCCCAAGCTTCTAGGAATATCTATTTGACCAACTAGCTGTGGCCTGCTGTTCTCTATTGTCCCAGAGAGACAAGTGAAACACATGCTAAACCTGGCTTCATTTTTCTTCCTACCATCTGGTTGTCATTCACAGTGTCTGGTTTGAGTAGGAAAGAATGGGGTCAAGACTGCAACAGCTTCCTACACACTGAAGTTAACTCTGGTTCAGGTAACATTAGCCATTAACTTTGACCATTAACCTTTTCTAATTCTTCCATTGTCTTTCTTTAGGAACTTATTTTCATCTACAACTTGTGCGCTAGGTTTAAGCATAATTTACACAGTTTTCACCATTCAGTTGCTATTTTCTACCTCCCTATAATACACTTAGCCTGCATTTTCATGCATGAATGAAAATAATACACCTACTACAAACAAATAAAAGTTGAGTACACCTACTGTATATTTGTTATTACATATAAGCTACTGTGTGTGAATTTAATTTACTACATTCAACCATGATTGTCATAGCTTTCAGTGATCAATCAGTCCCATTCATATTAATCAGGGGCCCATCCAACAGTCAGAGTTGTCGGTTTTCTCTGTCTGAGGTGACTTCTAATGTAATTCTTCAAGGACCTCTAAATATGTATCATCAGGTGGTGTGACTAAAAAATGGCATTATTGTCCTTCTCTGACTCATTGATCTTCTCCTCAGATGCCTTGTAAAGTCAGTGCACCAAAGGCTCAACTGTGACATATGGATGCTGCTTATTGAGGTGATCCACATGCTTTTACTCCTACATGTACCACAACCAGACCCAGTCTCCATATTGGCATAATTTTGTTGTTGAGTAATCTTCCCTAGTTGTTGTCAAGCAAATTAACACGCACAGACCATTATAAACCTCAGATACCCCATGTATTCTTGTGGAAAGTGAAGGATGTCTTCTCATAGGGAAGGACAATACATCACATCAACAAGTAGTAGTATTTTGTCCCACACATGAGCATGTTCACCAAACAGACTGAAGGTCCCAGTTAGTTCTGTCAAGATTAACAAACTTTGTAAGCATCCGCTTGGTAGTCTATATTACCTATTCTGCTAAGCCATCAGACTAGGGATGGTAAGGTGAAGAGTGCATCTTCACCATACCTAACACTTTACACAATACAGTTAACAGCTGGCTGAAGAAATTATTTCCCTGTTCTGTGTGGATTACTTCTAGTGCTCTGAATCTTACTATACAATTATCCACCAACACATCATTGATGGACTGGGCTAATATATTGGCTACTGGATAAACATCAGCCCATATCAATGAGTATGAATCAATGACTTCTTGTGGTCTGTGGGCGTGGACCAGTGATATACAGGGCTATATTTTGTAGAATAAATCCAACGATACTTTGTTTGAGTTTACCATATTTTAGCCAGTTTCTTCTCTGGCTGACACAGACTATTCACCATCATAACAGTGCCAAACATCTCAACATAACTGCAGGCAAAATATCCACGATATATTGTTAGCACATATATGGCAATCTCTTAATAACACCCAGTTTTTGTTATGCAGCATAGTCTTAAGGTCATGACTTGATGGTTTATAACAATTATGCAGCACATCTTTCTACACTTGTAACTGATGATAAAAGAGCCACGTGTTACAAGAACTATGCTACATTGCTTTGTTTTTGCTGACCAGGCGTTGCCTTGTTGCATGGCAATGAGCATTCATGCTAAACCTAGGACCTTCAGTTACTCTTTCTGGAGCTCCTAAAATATTATTCGTGACATCCATCGACTAGTGGAATCTCCTACTGCAAGGCTTGACCTTGCTATGGTGGGAATAATTACAACTCCCACACAGTATCCGAAATCAGGACATTTCATATGGCCAGATAGTCCATCCACATTTTCATGTTGCAGTCATTGGTGATGCACTATAAAAACTCATATTCTTACAATATCATTGTCTAATATCCTATAATCCCATATAGTTTTTTTTTAAATTCATTTACCCTTTCAGCCAAGTATGGTCCACTCAAATAGTGAAGAGAAGACCCAACAACTGACTGTTGGAATTTACCCTGTCTTGGTTGGGTCATTTCTGGATGGCACACACAATACAGTATTTACACCATTGCCAAACATCTTGACTCGAATGCAACCAAAAGAACCACCATCGAATGTTAACCCAAGTGTGGTTATTAACTTGTTGCCTTCCAGTTTTGCATTGTACAAAGAATGGAGAATTCCTTGCAATAGAGTTCTGGTAACTACTAACTGTAGTACAGTCAGAACACCATGGCCCTGTGGCGTATAGTGATGGCACAGCACACCATTCTGCTTTTTTAATTGACCTTGCAAATGTCATAGATTATGTGCATCCATGCTACATTCTTCTATTAGTGCAGGTCGGGCTTCACATTGCTGCATGGCAATACCCACACTAGGAGTGATAATCTTTACATCCATTCACCAGTGGAATCTTCTACTTTATGGCTTGTCTCTGCTATTTTGGTAATGTCTATGATTTAAACTCCCACTGTTGTCCAAGGTCTTGCCGTACAGTGAAGCAGTCCATTTATGTTTCAGTGTTATAAGCCTGAGCAATGCAGTATGACAATGGCATATTCTTCCAACATTGTTGTTCAACAATGTAGCATCCCTTCTGGACTTTTGAAGTTCATTAGCTACTTCACCAAAGCACTCTGATAATGCATCTTCCACCATACAAGTAGTGGCGATGATTTCACAGAGACTACAGCTGCAAGCATGTCTTTCTTTATTATACCATGTCAACATTTGGGAGCCATGAGAGCATATGTCTACTGTACGTGATTACACGTTTTACTCCTTCCCATCTTGCAACTTTGATAACACTGCTCTGATTCCATTGATGTCCGACAGAAACTCACAGTCTTGCTATGGATAGACTAGCACTGGAGCAGCCATCAATTTAGGATTGGAATGTTTGGCCACCTTCCTTTCTCCATTCAATGTGCACCTTGACTTTTGTGAGTGCAGATAATGCTGCTATTAACTGGAAATGTTAGCCGCATGTTGTTGGTAATATGACATGAAATCAGGAAACTGAAGACTTCTCACTTGGCTACAGGTTGAGGCCAATCTCCCATCACAGCTACCTTAGTCGGGTCCACAGAGACTTCGTCTCTCTCTCTACAATGTGACCAAGACACTTCAATTCTATGTGCATGAGTGAGCACTTTCTTGATTTCAATTTCAAGCTTGACTTATCTACCCACTTGGAATACCACTCTCTGATTTTCAGACACAAACCCAAAAGTGTGACCAAATACCTAAACATCGTCATTTATTCCACTGCAGTTCCTTCAGTGTAAACTCCAATAGCTTCTTAAAAATCATGGACACATTACACAGGCTGAATGTCATGATGTTTAATTCATTCAAGCCATCTCTTGTGCTAAAAGCAGTCTTAGGCCTGTTTTCATTGTCCAGCTTAACTTGCTATTATCTGAATAAAATATCCAAAGTGTTGAACCAATGAGATCTATCTAATACTGATCATAATAAAGAAAATACTTCAATGTGAATTACTGCATTCACCCATTTAAAATCAACACAGAATCTTGGCATACCCTCCTTCTTCCTGAAAATCATAAGTAGAGATAATGAAACACTCTCCAAACTTTTATTTTTCCGCCTTTCAACATCTACTATACTTTAGTACTGGCAACATTGTTAATGCTACAGATAAACAAGGGCAGTGGTTACTTTATTAGACAGGCATCACCTTTATCTATGTGATACTGAGTCACACATGTTGTCTTGGATCAGAACATTCCATGAATGGACAAAGTATTACCATGCAATGAGGGGGTCCATCCATATTTAGCTGTTCTGGGCCAGAGTAATGCATAATGACAATTGCATATTCTTTCAGCATTATTATCCAACATGTTCGCATACCTTCTGGACTCTTAAAGGCATATTCAACCAACAAGTCATTGAGTTGCTTTCACTGCTTTAGTCTAGCTTATTTGAGCAATCCTTAACCAACAACCTAAATTGTGTTAGTAGCCATGTACTTGCATCCACCACTTGTAGATTATCCTGAACTATTTGATCGAACAGTGGTCAGTACCTTAAACCTTATTTATATTGCTGGCAAAGTACTGACATTGCGGGTTGGTTGAAACCTACTGAGCCATTGGCTAGAGTCAACAGCTCTGCTGTCGTGGCTGCTCAACAAATTATAGACAGCTTCTTTGCTCCAGCCTATAGTGAAACAGACATGGCATCATTAGTATTTGTTGTCCACTAGTAGAAACGCCGCCCTACTGGCAGCTGGTTGTGCTAGTAATCATTAATCATATTATTAATTATTTCATCTTCACATATGCGACATTTTTCTAAGCCTGTTTTTTTTTTTTTTTTTTGCTTGAGAGATTATTGAGCTCTTCGTTTTATTTACCTTCTTGCTCGCTCTCTCCTTTCATCATCATCTCTATACTTTTTTGGCCTTCCCATCCTGAATGGCTTTCTTTGGGTCCTCTTTTTATAAGTTTAAAACACACCCTAAAATACAGAAAAGTCTTTAAACAATCAACATTTCATTTCTGCATCAATATTATCAATATATCGATTTTGTAAAGTAGTTGAACATAGCCTGCTAGATGGCCAGATTTTTCACTGGGTCGAATCAGTGATGCAGATTGTATATGAATGTCTACCAGTCCTGTGCTGCTCCTTATCCAGGTGTTTAAATGCTTCAAGACAGGACCATTTAAACTCAGGATCAAATGTTGGGCACCCTGTGTCTGAGTTATTCCATTCCAGACAGGTATCTACCTGAAACTCTTCAGAGAATGGGTCAAGTCTTTTATGCTGTACCTCTGAATATCAGTGGTGAAATCTACTTGGCGTTGCTTACAGAAACTTGTGGAGTGAGCTAAAGCCTCTCCATTGTGGGTTCTCAGCCAAAGTCTGGCTAAGATTCTGCCAATGTTGTGGGTGCAGATTGATAATTGTACTTAGGGACCCAACACTTGGACAAGTAATTGATCCTTGATCCAGGACAATAAGTTACACATAGAAACTTTTCATACAGTCCCACTTAACTCCAGATGTCATCGTGATGCATGATCAATATTGTTGGCTACCTTTTGGCTTAGAGAGGCTCACGATGCCATAGTTCACAATCTTTGGACATAAGTGCTTTCTGTCTCTCTTCTGACAGGGATACAACTCTGACTAGCAAAAGTTGTCCACCAGTGGCCTATCTAGTCCTATATCACTGTCACAAATAAATTAAGCATGTTTAACAAGCTTTCGCCCATGCTTACTTTGAGAACAAAGATAATGTTACCCAGAAATATTATGAAAACAGAGGAATTTATTTTAAAGCATGGAATTCAGGTTTAAAAATTTACGAACTTGCAATACATTAAACATAAAATACAATGGAATTCAATGGAATTCAATACAAATGAAGCTATAAATACAATACAAAAGAAATTAAATTATGATTAACTCAAGAGCTTTTAACTTATCTGGATAATGAAATAAATTATTCAGTACTTTATTTAATCACATTTAACAAAAAATGATAACATTAGTTCATTTTATTACCTTTAATCAATCTTCTATATTTTTATTATATTATATACCTTTTGGTATTATGCAAATTCATTCCTTTTTGTTTCCACGGATACTGATCAAAGCAAAAGTCCATATTTTTTGCTTATGATTTTTATGCCTTGTAGAGATAGACTTCATTTACTTTTGGTTTCACAACATATATATTCTACATGATTATCGATGTGTGTCAATATTTTTTGTTACTTCGTCAAGTCCGAATTCAATATTTCGTTCTATAAAAACCATCATTACCTATTTTTGTATAAAACAAAATTATTTGTGTTTGTTTAAGATGTAAATCACTTGTACAAGTCACTCTGTTTTACGGAAAGAAGGTGCAGAACTATTGATCAGTAAGTTACGAACTCACAAAATGAGTAAACTTAAAGCACGGTGATCAAGCACAGTCGAATCGAATCACATTTGGGATCGCCGCTAAGTAAAGACGTTATCTCTGAGGTGTTATAAATAGAACCTTTCCTGACTATATTTCTCTTCAGCATGTAGGAAAGTTTACCATCTCACATTAATATATGTATTACAAACCTCAATATTAGTCAAATATTCAAAAAATAATAGATAGACATTTGATGTCTGTACACCATTACATTACACCATATAATATATGCAACAACTTGAGTAAACTTAAAGCACGGTGATCAAGCACAGTCAAATCGAATCACATTTGGGAACGCCGCTAAGTAAAGACGTTATCTCTGAGGTGTTATGAATAGAACCGTTCCTGACTATATTTCTCTTCAGCATGTAGGAAAGTTTACCATCTCACATATGTGTTACAAACCTCAATATTAGTCAAATATTCAAAAAATAATAGATAGGCATTTGATGTCTGTACACCATTACATTACACCATATAATATATGCAACAACTTAACCTGTAGCGTATTTGACACTTATTTTAATTTCAGGAGTTTTCCTTTGGTGACATTTCGAACCCAGTTATACTTATTTTCGATAAGAGAAGCTAAATTTGTTAAATAAAGTTTATGACATATCAAACGTTTATTTTAAAAGTACTCATTTTCAGTGTTTCATGTATCTTCATTAAGTGTTGTTTTACATGAAAATTTGACTGACAGATCCATTCTTCTGTTTGACGAAAAAGAAAAGCAATATTATAAGAGAATGCTCATTTGAAACCACTCGTCAATGGTGTATTGGAAGATCAGCATCCTTCTGAATTTATACGATTAGTTACCCTGCTTGTTTACTGCTCGAAGGATGCCGCCTCAGTGAGGGAGGTCGCCATGTGAGTAGAGATTAAAGGATACCGGCTGAGGGTTATATAACTGTTACGTAATATGCAAAAGACCTGTAGTTCGAGTGCTACTTACCAGAGTGCACGTTACTAGGCCCTCATGAGACTTGACAGCCAGAAGTTGTCATGCCACCATGATACTTGATAACGGAAGTGGCCTGCTGCCAGAGAACGCAGTTGTCTGCCGCCAGAGAGTGTGTTGCTAGGGCCACAAAGTTACACCAGAGGGCGCGTTGTTACGATGAGCGAACCACCAGAGGGTGATGTGGATCAATAGATATCAACTTTATAGTAACAATCAAAATCTTAAAATTAACTTAACCTAATCTAAGTACCATTGTTTTTAGAATTACAGTTTCACATTAAATCTGCTATTTTAATCTTATCAACTTTATAGTTTTCCCTTATATTATATGTACGTTTTACAGTCAGCAAGTGTTAGTAAGGATTGTGTTTGTATAGGCAAATAGTTAAATATTATGATGAGATCATCGTACAGTGACTCAACATATCATCAACGTCTGTATTATATAGGTAAAAGTATCATTTCCTTATTGATTGTAGGTCCTATAGGCGGACGATGTTACCAGAGTTCAATAGGCAGATGATAATACTAAGGTTCTGTAGGTGGATTGTGTTACTAAGGTTCTATATGCAGATGGTCTTACTAGACGTATTCTATATATTTTAAACAGGCGGATGGTATTTCTATGGGTGGAGAGTATTACTATACTTCCGTAGGATTGCATAAAGATTTCGACTTGTCTTAATTTATGTTTCATTTATATATTTAATTTTATTACATATGTTTTCAAAGATTGACAGTGCTTCTATGGGCCGATAGTGTTATTATTACAAGGTCTTACTAAGATTCTATATTCGGATGGTCTTATTAGGCATATTGTGTCTGTTTGAAAAAGGCAGATAAGGGACGGTGTTACTATACTTCTGTAGAACTGTATACAGATCTTGTCTCAACTTATGTTTATATTTTTCATTTACATATTTAACTGTATTACATGTGTTTTTATAGGAGGATGGTGTTACTAATACATTTAACATACTGCTGAAAATTTTTTATCACATCTAATTTATCATTTTCACAAATATTGAACAAAACAATAAGGTCATTAAAGGCATGTTTGATCTTTTCAACATAGTCTATATTTTTCTCTAGTATTATACTACCGTCAGGACCGGATTAAAGGTTTCGTAGGCCAAAGAATAGGTTAGATTGAACTGTTATTCTTATACTATCATGTATTTCATTTCAATTTTATTTCAAAGCTCTTTATTCAATAAATACAAGTACATATAATTTACAATTTTAAAATCTTATTATAGGCCACAGAACATAAGAAAAAACATGTATTTATAAAATATATTCAAATCAAAGAATCACAACTTTATTTAAGTTCAATTATTTATAGTACCATATGTATACAATCGCAAGTAACATAAAAAACAAAGGCTTTCTCTCACAATTTAACTTTTCGTGATTTCTGGTGATCAAATCTCAATATAATTTCACTAAAGTTGAGACAGCGTGCCGTGTCTGATTTAACAGCAAGTAGAACAAATTATTACAAGCGGGTTTGCCCCATCGTTCAGCGAAAACAGCTTTTGACACGTTTTAATGTTGAAAATGATCGTTCTCCCGCACAATTTGTACCCAAAATGCTTAGATATATGCGCAAGCTGATGTAAACATTTGGAAATGTGCTGGTAATTTTATGCTCCAACGAGAACTTAATTATATTTGCAATAATTTTGAAATGTGTTTAATCATCATCATACTTCATAAAGACTCTGAATTCAACCACCAATTGAGCTTCCAAATCAACTTGATATGTTGTAACCAGTTCTTGTGCTTTGTGACATAGTTCGACTTCAGTCAGTTGATTATGCTGCATAAGGAATCCAAACTTATCTTTGATCTAGTTGATGGTAATTAGATCAACCAATCCCTGGTAAAGGTCTCGTTGTTTGCAAGTTTATAAAGAAAATACTCGTCGTGCAACTTTTTTTTTAAGAATCATAATAACGTATTGACTTTGTTAAATCATCGTCCAAATTCTCGTCAGGGTGGTTCTCAACGAAATGATATATCTGCTTTGCAGACAATGTCCATTCAGCAGGGTCACAACTAAACACATTATAATCAGTAGTAAAGTTGACAGATTGCTTTTACTCAGATTATTTAAACTGTAGATTTCCGGACTCCACTTCTTCTGACTTTTTAACTTCAGTTACATAGATACTCTCAAATGATTCTTGTTGAGGCTCAGCTTCAAGTGTTTCTGAAGAGCGGTTCACAAAAGCGAGAATTGAGCTTGATATACCTTTTTAATGTTTTACCCATTTTTGCCTTTTTTAGCTTTTTAACTGTTCCACTCTCGTGATGATGTTTATAACCATCAGACATTTTGGGCTACCTGAAATTAACAAAATAGAGCCACGTAAAGTTTTATGCCAAACTACAGTAATTAATCAAATGACAATATTACGGAATGATACTGTTGCGTCATCGAGGTCACGTGACTGGTGTGGCGCCACCTGTTTTCTAGAACTATCCTGTACCTTGGCGAATGCTCTAGTATTTACTAGATATAGGGTAGTCTGGTATATAAAGAAGGGTAGACAACGTAGACGGGAGTTAATAGTGTGTGTAGGTAAGTAGAGT
>NW_013666142.1:93440-97631 GCF_000517525.1 Limulus polyphemus
ATAGGGGAGGTGCCACAGCAGGAAAGGCTGGTATCCAGAAAGGTTGTTGGAACTGTGGAAAGCACGGACATTTGAGGAGCCAGTGTAGGAAGAATATTACCACTTGTGTCGCTAAAGTTTCGTCGGAACGAAGTTACGGAAAATCAATTAACAAACGGAGACGTAACAATATATATATATCAAAAATCAATAATTAGATAATGATTACTTAGCCAGGATGTTGTTATAACTACGTCTTCAGTTGCTAAAATCATAACGATCACGTTTCTGAATAAACTAATTATAATATATATTTGCAAGGGTTCTAAGATGAAATATACATATTACGAAAATCACTAGATGTATTCTATGAAAATTAATGACCTGTAGCCTATGCTATGTAAAACAGATAGCAGTTTTGTCGCTATTAGAGAAAAATTACCAGCATAATAAATATGATATATGAAAAGTAACTTTGGCTAAGACTAAGATAGCTAATCTAGATCAAATTCAGTAAACAATATAAATTGAATAATGATACACACATGGGGATTAAACATTTTTCGTAGGCCAAGGCACAGTGCCTAGTGGATAATCCACCCTGAGTGCCGTGTTTACAGATGACGATCTCTTTTTTTTATATTTTAAGTCATAAAAAACACGCTTCACCTTTTTTGTTACTGAAATGTTTACTTCTAAAAATATATGAATGTAAAATTGACAAGCTAATGCTACTGAGATGCAACATTTCTGAACGATTCACTAATCGCTCGATAGATTTCACACTTTCTAGATTACCTTAACCAGCAACTCGAATGGTGTCAGGTAGTTATGAAATACACGCTTTTCCGGTACTAAGTCAAACATGACTTCCTTAGATAAGACTGTAACTGGTTATATGGCAATGTCTATCAGGTACATCTAAAAAATCTTATTCTCTCTGTTATTTTTTGGCTATGGTTAGGCTTGATGATGATGCTCTTCTAGCGAAGTTGAATATTTTTACAAACATTCCTCCAAACGAGACTTTTGGTTTAGGGTTAGGTAAAAACTAAATAGTGAGATATTTAAATAAACAAACATATAAAATATGAAAGGAATTTGATACTAAAGAAATATTCCTTCTGTTTAATCCTGATTTGCGTGATCAAACAGGCGGCGTTTGTATAGGTTCGAATCTAGCTTCCATAATAGCTAATGTATTTATGCACTTTCTCGGACGGAGTAGGTTAAATGATTGTATTTCAATATTTAAGCCACTTCTTGGCAAATGCTATGTAGATGATATTCCTCTGGTGCAGTGTTTCGAAAATACGAACGGTAAGCATGGGAACATACACTTTACATACCACTGAGCACCAACAAACATCTATGTTGTCTTTTCTGGAGACTTGGGAGTATATCACAAACATACCGACATCAGGGTAAAACCCACCAGTGATACAGCGGTAGGTCTGCGAACTTACAATACTAGAAACTGGGTTTCGATACCAGTGGTGGGCAAAGCACGGATAGCCAATTGTGTAGCATTTTGCTTAACTACAAACAAAACAACAACAACAAAATAAACAAGGTATATGCATACTTTGAGAGCTTTGTACCATATCATTTCAAACAAAATCTAATCAAATATCTCATAGGTCGTACTCATATGGTTAGCAATACCGAAATAAGTATTAAAAAGGAATTATTTTCCAACACTTTGTTGAACTTACTATTGAGAAAATTCTGAAACACCTTTCTAGTCTTACAATGTCGAATTTCAACATTCTAAGATGCAAGTGTTTATAGCTCTAACATACAAGGGTTGTTCATTATATTCAGATCAAGAAGAAACAGAACACAGTCAGAATAATTGCTTATTGATACTGGATCGGGATTTATAGGTATGCGACACATAAGAGGGTCAGGTATTCGACCGATCTCTTCCTTCACAGGTTGCTTCATCATGTTGATTTTTTGTAATATACGCTTTTTTTTTAGCTTTACTCGCAGTATGTTAATGTTTATGCTAATGTCCGCTAATATTTTAATTATTATACCCTTTTCGGGCATGTCCATTTATGGAATGCTATTATCTTGTACAAGTGCACTATGTTTCCCTTTTTGATTGCACGAATAGCCTTGTATTCACTATTAAGTTCCACGTTGTACTCATTTGCATAGAAATTGGCCCTATTTTAACATAAGTACTCTTTTCAAAGAATCAGTTTGTCTAGCACCAGGTGGTCTTCCGAGTGTGTTAGTAGTAATATTTTAGAGGAGTGATACTTAGGACTAGGATCGTCATTTATGATGAAGTTGTCTAAGTTGCTTATGAGTTTATTTTTCTTCTAACGTATTCAACCGAGTTTGTTAAGAGTCTGCCTAAAAAGAACGAGATATTTGAATAGTTGTATAAGAATGCTATGTTTGTTGATCGCAGAACTATATAACCTTTTTTTTTTTTGTAACCTATCTTTTTGTGTTTCCCCTACGTTTTGCCACGCTTGGCAGGCATAATCTATAACCAATCTTATTTATGCCTTATAAATTGTTGTGTGTGTAGTGAAATACATTCGTTGTTGCCAGACAAGCTCCGCAGATAGCATATACTTTGCCATTTTTTTTTTTTGTATGGTATTTATATGTTGTTACCATGTTAATTTTGTGTCATAAGAAAATTCTAAGAATTTTGTCGATGTTGCTCCCTGGAGAAAAGTCCCGTACTGGTATAGGTGTGGTTTGGTCCTGCTTGTTTTAGTAACTAGAGTAACTTTTGTTTTGTGTGCATTTATTTTAATTATACATTTCATTGCAAAAAAAAAAAAAATAATTTCGTCTAACAGAGGTTGTAAGTTGTATGCCACTGTTCCTAGATTTGGAGAACTCTTCCAGATGGCAACATCGTCTACTAACTCAAAAGAAAAGTCTTTTCACAAAACATGTCTTAATATTTTCCGTCAGATTTCAAAATAAAAGAAATGATTTGATCTGAACATAGATTTTGTACGATTTTGATTTTCGTTGCCCGACGTGTGAGGGACTCGCAACCAAAAGATAACGGGAAAGGACAAAAAATAAAAACAGAAATTTTCAAAATCCCGAAAATTCAAATATTCTGATATACGTATTGAAGAACTGCAACGTTGTAGTGTCGAAAATAAGTTTAAAATAGAATATAAGGATTTTTGATGACATCGTAATTCTTGCAGATTTTCTTCGAACGTGAACAGATGAATTGTTTTATAGATATTCTACAAGATTAATTTATTACTATGTATATTTAAATTACCAGAACTTTGAATAGTGAGAGCCGAGTTAAATTATTATCAATACTAAGTCTAATACTGACCTGGAATTATTGATCAAAGAAACCCTCCACATCAAACAGCACTCCCCAACACTGAACAACATGCAGTCTTCATTTAAATTACACATATTTTAATATTGTTACGACAGTGGGGTCACGTGACGACAGCGGAAGTCAAGTGACGCTGGTAGCACGTGTTGAGAGTCTTAGAAGTTTCTAGAACAGGCAGTATTATCGTATATAAGTGCGCTAGACAGTGAGAGAGAGGGAGTCGAAGCAGGCAGAGAGAGAGAGAGAGAGAAAGACAGCGATTACGGTCGGCGGGAACTGAGGATAGCAGACACAGAGATCGGAACTATAGTTTGCGGGGACGGACAATTTAGTCTAAGCGCGATAGAAAGTGAGTGAATTGTTGTGAACTATAATGTGTGTAACTGTGAAAATTAAGTACATTACAAAGTTGTATTTAGAAAGAATAAACAAGTTTTATAAAGAAAGGACTTGTATCTTAGAAGAACTAACAAACAAACATACTCGTACAGAGAAGTAACAATATGTTCGTGTTACTGGTTTTACCTTTTTTTCGTTGTGTTTTCTTGCTGTAGTTTCTCCCCATGATTACTGTTTAGTATTTTATTTGTTTAATTATAGTTATGTTTATCAACTGTACTTTGACAATGTATAAAGACTTATGTAAATTCATTTTATTCTGCTTTAGATACTGAAGATGGAATTTGAAAGGTTATTGACTGAAAAGCTGCCATCAACCCTTGCTTTCCGAGCCATTGAGTGATGACATGAGACGCCATGTATATATTATATTGGGCCCGGCATGGCCAGGCTGTTAGGACGCTCGACTCGCAATCTGCGGGTCGCGGGTTCGCATCCCCATCCCACCAAAACATGCTCGCCTTTTTAGC
>NW_013666142.1:98061-100086 GCF_000517525.1 Limulus polyphemus
ACGGCTAGCGCAGATAATCCTCGTGTAGCTTTGCGCGAAATTCAAAAACAAACAAACAATATGTTATATTGTACAGCCGCCACTCGTGTAAAAGCTAAGACAATCATTTGTTGGAGCATATGGATACTTATTCTAAGATGCAAGTGATGGAAACAAGATTATTTTGTAAACATCATCTTTCTCATTGGTAGGTCTTCAGTGTAGTTTTGTTTGCGAAGGTTGCCTCTTTGTAGTAAGCTGATGCGTCAGTTCTTGGTCTCAGCAAACAAAAGATTTTTTAATATTTTCTTTCCACATCTAAACAAAATTAGGACAATCCTGATATGTTAGCTCCATCCTATATTTCTCTACAGCTTGGCTTACATTTTCAGGTGGCCTGTTTGTTTACATCAGGGATCAACCAATTACATGTTGGCTATGCTATACACTATAGGATATTTATGCAGAAATGAACTTAACTGTGCCATATCTTTATTTGTGTTGAATCCAACCTGTTCATTTGCAATTTTTTCTTAGTTTCAAGTCCTAGTTTGAAGGATTTTTACTGTGAGCAAACATATTTCAAATAACTTCAGTTCAGTGTATTATTGTAATAATGTGTAATATACAGAGTGCCAAGTATGTATTCCAGTGAGGAAGTTACAGTATGCACAAATGATGATTGTATCTACATTGGGTCATTTTTAGGTACACATCGTATTGCTAGATAAACAATAATGCAGCCATTACTAAACAAATGTTGCAAAGTTATATTGAAAACAATGGATAAAACAATGTGACGTGGCTGTTGTAAATAGATGATTTAGCGATACATTTATATCTCCTTCACGAGCTGGATGTAAAGCCCAGACGCCATTCGTTTTGCAGAAAGGGTGTAAACAGAATCGTGTTTAGAAATTCAATCTTTTAAGAATCGCCACAAAAGAGTATTGGGTGGTAAAAGCAATAAATGATCATATAAAACAGTGGAAGCTGGTATCTACCACCCTAAATATTCCTCTTATACTGAATTATGTGCAAAATTGTCAGTGCTCTAAGCAACTGCTGTCGGTTTGTTCTTCCAACACACACAGTACATACTTGAACTGGGGAATGAACCTAGGACACTGTGCAATCTGAAGATTTAGCTCAAAGCAGGTTGAAGTGAAAATAAAATCTACAGTTGTCTGAAGTATATCTTTGTTCACTGACACTACGCGTATACTAGATGGACTAGGCAATGTTATACATATGCTCCAGCTTTAGTTACCTCACGTACATCTATATAGAGCAATGATAAAAATAATCTACTTTTAGATCCTAACTACTATGTGAGTGATAGTCCTGCAACAATAAAAAGACAAATGGACAAAACAGTTGATAATTTAAACATGGCTAAGAAAAGGTCTTCACAACAACAAAACAAGGTACCTTCAGACGAAAGACTTTCGAAACGTCATCCTCTACACTTGTGTTTCTACAACAGGCATTTGCTGTCCATTCAATAAAGTTTCATCATGAATACTCTGCCTAATCAATCTATCAAAGAATACTTTCAACCTTGTTCAACTACATTCAACTGTTATTCGAAAGTGGTATCAAAGCATTGCTTGGGCATCAGTCTTACACAGGAAGCACTTAATGCATTACAACACGTGATAACAAAAAAGGAACCAGCAAAGTTATTTGTGGTTTAATGCTAGATAAAAATGACCATAAGAAAATATGACGAATGCGATGGAAAGAAATTTCTTGGCTATGTTGACGTTGGTGAGGATACAGGTGACGATATAACTACTCCTGCCAGCAATGTATTGTCATTTGTGGTTGTTTCTCTAACAGAAACTGGAAGGTACATGTTGACTATTTCTTTATTAATGTCATGAACGACAAACCTGATGAGATTACAACCGTGGTAATTGTTCGTGATGATCCAAGTTGTTACTTGTCTATGTTGAAAAAAATGGGACAGTATGTTGCCTGAAATTTTGCAGCCTAGATTTTTCCAACATAGTGTTACGTCTCCGTTTGTTAATTAACTTTCCG
>NW_013666142.1:100757-141319 GCF_000517525.1 Limulus polyphemus
TTTAAACCTACTTTGTTGTTGTTGGTAAGAAATATGCAGACAGCTATTTTACAAATTTTTACTTTTTTTTTAAACCCACTTTGTTGTTGTTGGTAAGAAATATGCAGACAGCTATTTTACAAATTTTTACTTTTTTTTAAACCCACTTTATTGTTGGTTGGTAAGAAATTTAAAAGACAGATAGTTTACAAATTTTTACTTTTTTTTTAAACCCACTTTATTGTTGGTTGGTAAGAAATATGCAGACAGCTATTTTACAAATTTTTACTTTTTTTTAAACCCACTTTATTGTTGGTTGGTAAGAAATTTAAAAGACAGATAGTTTACAAATTTTTATTATTTGGATGGTGATGTTTGTTATTAAGCACAAAAATACATAAAGGGGCTATCTGTGCTCTGCCCACCACGAGTATCGAAACCCGGTTTCTGGCAGTATAAGTCCGCAGACATACCGCTGTACCACGGGGGGGGGGGGGGCTTACTTGTGATTTTATTCCAAATTTCAACTGAAGTTTGTTTTCGTTTTAAAACTTCATCAGTTTTTTTACTTCATCAGTTGATGAGTAAAGAAGAAATATTTCTCTGTAGTTTCGTTTGTCTTCTTTACTGTTTCAACAACAACAACAACGCATTTTGTCATTGGTTTGATAAAAATCGATTAATGCCTTTTTTTTTTTGTCATTTGATTTAGTTTTTCCACAAGGAATGATGGAAAAACGCCAGGTTGGTACTTTCCCGCGGGTACCTTATGTTATTAAAGTCCTTGCTACAGTGTAACTACGTATCAAATTACAGTTGTACACTGTATTCCCTAGCTTTTACAGGAAACCTACTTTAATATAATATAGGTTGAATCATCTGTTTCTGTTTATATAAACACCAAAATAACTACCATATAATAGTATAAAGTACTAAAATAAATAACAAAAAACACAGCCCTGACCTATGATTAAACAGAACGACAGTTAGGTATGTATAATACCCGAGTGCTTCCCGCTTTATTGTCTTATAGCCCTTACTTACTTACTCGCAATCTTGAGATTTTCTATTTTTGTGACCAATTTTAACTCCATTTCTTTTTACGTTACAACATTAATCAAGCATTATTCTGCGTATTAAGCGGTTGCTTTTTATTTAAGAGAATTTACACGATATTTATGTAACGTGTTACTGTAAATTACCGTAAAAAATAAATAGTTATTTTTAAAGAAAATGTGTAGCCTGATTCAATTCTAATTTTCAGGTGGGAGATTTAAAGAAAATCTACAGAAATATATAGTTAACCATATAGGCGATAAAGTTTATCAAAATTAAAGAATAGGTTAAACAATTACCAAGTTTTGTTTTTATTTTCGTTTGAATAGGATGAAGCTTTTCTTCGAAACGTTATCCTCTTCAAATAAAAATATAAACAACTTAGCGATTGTTTAACTTATTTTTTAATCAAGGAAGTATACGTCAATGTTACAAAGAAAGATAAACAAATACCTAAGTACGATCTTAAGATCTATAAATTGGATTATATAACAACAAGCAAAGTACCCGTCCCCAGTGACGGGAAAAGTTTAAGTTAATCTATCAATTTAAATTATTTCTTGGCCTTTAAAAAGGTCAGTTGTGTTGCACTCTTGGTTTCACTCAGAGCCAAAGCTCTGGGCTACTCATACCGTCTACCGTGAAAAGTAATTGTTGAACATTTCAGTCATGCTAAGAGCAACTTAACAATAACATACGGTAAATCTACATTTTTATTGTTTAAGTTACGTCACATTTTGAAATGTGAATGATAGTGTGATTAATTCCTAACAATTTAGTGTAGAATATCCTGCTTGCGAAATACAATTTGGCATCAACAATATTAATGCCTGTTCTCCCGTCATTCCAAAGTGAATGTTGGGCTTTGCCTTCGTGCGCAGCTTTTCAAACGGGAGACAGACAAACGGTCGAACAGACAGCACGGTTTACAATACATATATTAGTTGTAGTACCCGTCCCCTGGGCGGAAGTTATGTAAATTCATGATTAATAAAAGGTTACCTTAGGACATGAAAAGTTGCTTCCTTTATATATAATTGTAAAAAACACCCATAAAAACTGCAAAACACAAAATATATTATCTCAAATTTGCATGTATCTACGCATGGACCCAACAAACTTCCATGCCAAATTTAGTGAAGATCCATCAACAAAGGGCGAAGTAGTGGTAAGAAAGGCGAAAACGCCAATAAAAACTGCAAAAAAATGCATTTCCCCATGGACCCATTGATTCTCCACACCAAATTTGGGGAAATCCATCTACAGGGGACGAAATAGTGGCAAGAAACGTAAAAACTGAAAATTTGTATGCATCTCCACATGGACCCACTGAACATCTATATCAAATTTGGTGAAGATCCATCTACAGGAGGTGAGGTAGTGGTAAATAACTCCCATAAAAACCACAAAATGCAAAACTGAAA
This sequence comes from Limulus polyphemus, assembly GCF_000517525.1. Classification (NCBI taxonomy): domain Eukaryota; kingdom Metazoa; phylum Arthropoda; class Merostomata; order Xiphosura; family Limulidae; genus Limulus; species Limulus polyphemus. The sequence continues at coordinate 103,217 of NW_013666142.1, forward strand.
ATTTGTATGTATCCCAGCATGGATCTAATGAACCTCCATACCAGTTTTACTGAAGATCCATCCACACCTTGCGAAGTAGTTACATGGACATACAATAAACAGTACTATTATATTTATATAGATACACACACATAAGATAGTACAGAAGGCCACAATAAAATCAATTTATACTAGTCTGTATTGTCAGTAATTGCTCTATTTGTAGTGTCAATTCTACAAACTAGTATCATACTATAATGGGCGTAGCGTGTATATATGTATCCGTATATGTATGTGACCGAAATCATAAATACAATGAAGCGCTACCTATTGAATAGCACCACAAACAAAAATCCATGAAAAATATCACACTTTTGGGAATTTAAGATTTTAGACAATTACAAAAATAACTGTGGTATATGCATCAACCATTTCTTTATCACAGAACACAATTTTAAATAACAGTACTCTCTTCACAACAAGAACATAATTTTAAATAACAGTACTCTCTTCGCAACAAGAACACAATTTTAAATAACAGTACTCTCTTCACGACAAGAATACGACTTTCACTAGGACTGTACGTAAGGGTTTGATTATTTATATCTTTACTGATGTAAATATAGTACTAAAGAATGGAGTTCTTAAAAAAAATTATTTTTTGAATAAAGGGTACAATTTTTAATATATAAAAACATTACTGTTTATATCAGCACAATTCGAACACTTTTCCCGTGCAATACGTCCCAGAAATATCATTTTTTAGAAAATGTTCACTTTTTCTAAATTTTTTCAATGAGGTATGAATACCACGATTAGTAATTACTAGTACAAACAGCCGCCCATGGAGAAGCGTTTCTGCTAGTTTTAGCAATTTATGTAACCATTTTCCTTTCATCACTAACTATAAAAGGCTTACTGTCGAGAACGCTTTCACGCTCCTTTTTTGGTAATACTCAAAAATATACATCTCTCTTTGGTTAAGTTTGTGTTCAGGGTTACGGATGAGTGGAATTTTCCGAAACTAGTATAACCCAGTAACATACTGTTGCGTCATCGAGGTCACGTGACTGGTGTGGCGCCCTCTATTTTCTAGAACTATCTTGTTTTCATGAATGCTCTAGTATTTACTAGATAGGGTAGGCGGGTATATATAAGATGGGACAACGTGACGCGAGGAAGGTAATGTGTGCATAGATAGTGAGTAATTGATCTGCAGTCAGAAGTATTATTGAGCACGTTCGTTGTTATAGCGTTTGTTTAGCGCGATTGTTGAAGTTGAGTGTATCGGTAAAGTTGTATTCGGAAAGAATAAACCAGTTTTATTAAGTAAAAAACTTGTCTCGCTAAAGTTTTGTCGGAACGAAGTTACGGAAAGTTAATTAACAAACGGAGACGTAACAATACGTTTATCAAAGTGTAGATTGAACTGGACCTCCCTCGAACTTAGAATTCGAGATTAAACAAGTTTCGGAATACTAAGTGTATTTATTAGATCTGCTATTGTGCGGCTATATAATGTGAAGAACTGAATAGTGGCCAATGACACTTTTTCTTCACCTGTCCAGTGTATAGGTTTTCCTCATAGTTAATACAAAACATGTTCACACCAACAGTATGTTTGAATATACATCAACGCTTAGCAACAAAATTACCATATGATTGTTCTTTGGCCAACTATAGTGTTTATGTTGAATAACTCAATAATCATGTTGATCTGTCAGAAAGGTTTGTTTTGTCTTTATTTTTTGATAACTTCGATGATATAACAGCAAAATAGTTTAATTCAGAAGTTTTATGACACTGAGTTGTAGCCAAAAGCAAAATAAAATCAGCTAAGCCTTACGTTACATTTATGTATGAGGCCTAATGCTTAAATTAGACTACGAACAGGCCTACTATTACTAACGTTATAGAATCAGTGTTTCAAAAAATTTAAGTGGTGAATAAATACTAATTAATAGATATTTTTTGATATTTTAACACATATATTATCTACTTGGCCATAAAACATAAAGAAAAATAAACATTTGTTACTACCAAATATATTTTATCCTTTGTACAGTCGAAAGAGTTGAAAATACGTATCAGTGTTTGGTTTGTTGTGAATTTCGCGCAAAGCTGCACGTGGGCTATCTGCGCTAGCCGTCCCTAATTTAGCAGTGAAAGACTAGAGTGAATGGAGCTAATCATCAACACCCACCGCCAACTCTTTTACCAATGAATAGTGGAATTGACCGTTACATTATAACACCCCACGGCTGAAAGGGCGAGCGTGTTTGGCGGGACGGGGAACCATTACCATGCCCGTTGTATCCCAGCCGGGCTGATGAACCCCGGTATTGAGAGAAAGGTTTCGTCGGCACTGGATATAGTAGATTTAGTGTGGTCGACACATCTGTTACTCTCACTCGTGGGTTCTTAGTATTGCTAATGTAGTTTTCTCCTATTAACCCGCCACTGGAACAAGAAGACTATCATGTGAACGATAGTTATTTAAAATAAAAATAGTGTTAAAATATATTTACTAATGTTGCATTTTTAATTTTTATCCAAAAAAACCTGATTTATAAATGACTTTAATAAAATTGATAATAATTGTAATTCACTTGCTTAATCTGGTTCACACCCTAACAATTGTTGTTCATGAAAATAGATTTATATATAGCGTCCAGAAAACTACTAAGTCTGTCGTATTTCAGTCAGCCTGATGAGAACTGGTATAGCAGCTGTAGTATGGGTTCTTAGAACTACGACATTAAAATATTAACTCCTTAAATCCGAGCGGACGCTCACAGCCTTCGGGCGAAACCCATCAGATGGTTACACCACATGTTAAACAGATAGGTTTGAGACTATTTACTCAACAATGCCTCGTATGGTACTCCTGATGATAAAAGGAAAAACAAAATTAAGAAAATTTAACTTTTATAACTTATAGTGATAATTATTAGGAAATCATGGAAATAATTCCAGCAAACAATTACTAGTTTAAAGATTTAAGTGACCTTCAAGGATAAACAAAATACTTTGTATAACGAAATTCGATGAGCGGGAAAAATTACTATTTCACAGACCGTTACCAAGCTTGTCTAGCAAATAAATCAACTTTTCAACGTCTTGTGTATGTGTAGTTAAAATGTCCTTTTAAGGAACTATATACCCTAATGCATTAAGAATATACAAATATTTCTAGTTAGGATACCATGTCGCACTACCTATACTGTGAAGTAATTTTACACCTCTATCATTATTACCAGCTGTAATTCACCACATAATGTCCTGTGGATTTTTAAATATGGTCAATAGCACCCACCGCCAGCTTTTGTGTAACCAAATAGTTAGATTTTACCACTCTTATAACCAGGACAGGAGCACGAGGTAGGGACCTTCGAAATCACATGTCGACACAGTAACTATTCTGCCACGCTCAACTCAGGAAAAGAAAGAGAGACGTTTTTAAGAACCATAAAACTTAGTTCTTGTTGTTATCTCGTGTATTCGTTACTTAATACGATCAGCAACAAGAAGACTAAATGCGCATTTTTGTGTATCTCCTAGTATAAGATCATAAAAAGCCTCGAGAAAAATTATTTATCCCGAAAGTATTCATTTGCAACTTTTATGTCATCTGATAACTTGCTGCAGTAATCCGAAAATTTCCACGAGTTTACTTAGTGAAACTGCATAGCATATGCATTTCTGTTCTGCAATCCGAATAGGTAAACGTGACTTATTAAAAGTACTACTGCATTGTAGACTACCTATAAAGCCATAGAAAATGTGAATTTTTGAAAAATAAGATACTAATTGTCATCAATGACAAATCTGCACAGAGCTCGATCCCCAAATTTTACTGTTTTAAGTGCTGCAGCTCGCCACTGGTCCTCTGACAGTTCTTTACTATAATTAAAGTTATTAACCTAAAGTATACAACTTCAGATTAGTTTTTAATAAACATTTACATTTTTGGAAGTATGCACAAATACATAAGTATTGTACTTTTTTTATAGATCATGCATTCCATAAAACGTCTGAAGAGGTACGTAATTTCTATTCAGTGAAATATATCACATCACGACTTAATATTGTGTTTGTCTGGAAAAAACACGAAACAAATACAAATAAAGCTTCATTAACTCAATAATTTGGTGGTATAGTGTTTTATCAAAGAAGTGTTGTTATTTTTTCTTTTAGCGCAAAGATACACAATACCTATCTACGCTCTGTCCATCATGGGGAATTGAACCCAAGACTAGCATTGTAAAAAGTCCATAAACTTACTGTTGATCAACCGTGAAATACTGTCAAAGGAAGTCAATCGCATGACAACGAAATTTACAAAAAATATGCATCAATAACAAAAATACTTCTTTGAAATCTTCACATGAAATTATATCTCATTAACTATAAATGAGATCGCCGAAATTTAATTTATAAACATACAGGGTATTTTTCTTGTTGCCAATAAAACCTCTTTTTTCCCCCTGTAAAAGCAGAGTTTATCGACATGAACCGAGTTTCAGTAAGATTCATGTGGATTACACTTTCAGTAAAAATTAACAATCTATTGTCAAGCGAAAGTGATAAGCTGCTTATGTCAATTATAAGTTCACGTGTTCAGTGTACTACGTTACAAGTAGTTTTATAGTGGAGATGTCTCAAACCTTGCTACTGTTACTACATAGTGTTTCAATAGCTGAACTTGAAATAATCTGGAATATGACATTACCCACCACCCTCTATAGTCTAATACCATAATGAAATTACATTAGTATTGTAAGGTGTTTCGAAACATCTCGTTGTATTTTTGTTCGAAAAATTAGTGTATTAAAAAAAATACAAAAAAGTGTTTCTCGTAACATTTTTATTTAAAGACACCATAACATTACATTTTTAACAATTCAATTAGAGAACTTACCTGATTGTTCACTTACAAACTTGAAAATGTTATGCAGACTCAAGATTTCTATATATTTAAAACAATGCCTGCATTTTTTAAAAAGATGGCTAAGACGAAAACTTCGCTTCATCCGAAGAGTCTTGAGAATTTTACTTCGATAAAGATCTGATCTAGCAGATCGAATCTATTCCCTCAAACATATTCCAAGACAGATGGTGTTAAAGCCCATCTCTTAGACGACTGTCTGAATACACTCCTATTTAAACACATAACTACTACAATAGCTACGGTATTACAGGGTGATTGTAACTTAATCAGTGATTACTGCACGTTAAATACATACGGAATACGAGTATTACTATGACTAAAACCGTATGATAAGAATACGTGTTTTCGTATATTCGCGCAAGTCTACAGAAGGGTTATCTGTGATAGCTGTTTCTAATTTTGAAGTCAGAAACTAGAGGGAAGATATAATTAAGTCAACAGTACCCACCGACAACTTTGATCCAGTAGTGGGCTTTGACTGTCACTTATATAACGCAACCATAGCCTCAAAACACGATTTTGCGCCTTAAGGACATGAAACCTTAGTTTCATACTCAAACACTCGGGCACGCCCAGCACACTTTGACTTTGAAAATAATGTAAAAAACACAATCTAAATTATGAAATTTGAACAAAATTTGATTTTTCTTATAATCTCTTTTTCAAATTTGCTTTCCCAAACTACTTGTGACCGTCATATACATACTTAGAGTAACTTATAAATATTTAAGTAACTTTTACAAAGCATTTTTTTTTCTATTTTAAACACACAACTTACTTTTGATGCTTTTCATTCACAACTGTACAAGTTTGCTGCATTTTACGACTATAATTTATTATATTTTGATGTTACTTACTAACACTTAAGAAAAAGTTATTCTACGCTTTAAGATTGAAATATCAATTGTTACATAATAAAATTATAATTTTGTTTTTATCTACTGTAAATATTTCAAAAACTTCATAGAATAGAACTCAACTTGCCACATCACTTCGTAAGATAACTTCAAATTTGTTTTGGTAAACTTCAATATATTTTAATATTAGTTTTGGTGGTCCATTTTAAAGAATCCACCACTTCTTCACAACAAGTGTCCTAATTTACACAGCTCCTTGAATCATGTTTTTAATCGAAGTGTAAGTAAGATGAAAAATATCAAAATCACCGAAATACAAAAGATAAAGGACATTTAACTATCAAACTCTGCCTAAAACACTTTACGGCAAGAACGGCAATAAATGAAGTACCTGAGAAATAAATAGTTTTAAATGTCCAGAATGGTCGACAACAAATGTATAAAATTATTTTATGAACTAGCGGTGAAATTACAATTACATGATAACTAAATAAATAAGCACGTTTTTAGGATTGTACATTTATCAAAATGTGTTTACCATGCGTATAATCAGAGACACAACAAAAACCATGAACTTCAGGTGTTAACACTCACCTAAGCTTTTTTTTTAAAAAACAAACAACTCCAGATTGAAAAATGATTTTGATCTGGATATCCAATGTAATAGTGATTCCTTAGATTTTTTGTAAAAAAGCACTTGAAAAATAGAGGATTCAAGAAAATAAATGGTGTATATATCTTTTTCGTTTCATAAAACACACCTGGCTCTTACATATAAAATATTTTGGCCAAATACTGTAAGTTGTTTGTTTAAAGTTCAAATAACAACCAACCAAAACTGTTTGCTGTGTATTTAAACAACATTTTTACATGTAAGATACATTAATGTATATATATATATATATATATATATATATATTATTTGGATAAGTTTATACCTACAAATTCTGACGTTTTAAACTACATATCAAAACCACAATCATCAGATTATCACAGCTATTCAAGTTGGTCGTTAAGAGGATACTTGTGCCTTATGAAATAAAAAATACTTTTCCTCCTTATTAATAAATATAATATGTTATCATTTTTAAAGTTGAGAAGAAAGCACTAAATATTTTTGTATTCCTACTGTATGTATGCTTGAAAACATCAATATTCTCTTCACTAACCAAGTGAGGATATAAAACATGGCATCACTAACTAATGTTTATGAAGACAAAAACGTCATATCAATCTAGAGATTTTCTTGATAAACCCGGCAACATCATCAAGTAGGAAAATAACAGAGAATCTACTTAAAATAAGATTTTTCACCTAAGGATCTCCCAACACTCTTTACCATGCTCTATAAGGGTAAAGTAATCTGACATCACAAAGGAAGGGCCTTAGAAATTTTAAGTTATCTTAAATGTAAGTGTAATAGGTACTCCGCTCTGCTAACTGCAAAAATTGAGTATGATACGCATTTGCTTAATACACTATTAAACAACATATAAAATTATAAGAAATGTATACGGAAAACAACTCATTAGTTCTGTAAATATTTAAAATGTACCATTAATTTTAAACTGGACACTACTAATAATCTATAAAACAAATCATTTATAAATACATGCAACACATTTCCACGTTCACTTTAATTTAAGATCGACAAAACTTATAATGGTTATGTCACCAACCCACCAAACTGATAAGATGCACACTGACTAATGTCCAAAAACGGAACTTAGTGTTGAAAATAAGTATCAACGGCTTGAAAAAAGACAATAACAAAACACAAATTGCAAGTGTCTAGAGTAGTGGAAATTATTCAGCTTTCATAAATCATATACACCACACAGAATATTTTTTTGATAATAATTTAACACAAAAATACGATACTCTGCAACCCGAAAACTTCTAAAAGGTGGGCTTTTCATCTTCAGGGGCAAACTGGAATGCCTCCTCAAGAAGAAAGGTCCACTTTTCTAAAGCGCTCGGGTTATAGGGTATCATATTTTTATGTTTATTTGATAATATATAAATATGTTTTATTAGCAGTGGCATACAAAAACGACAGTCTTATTGTGGTATAACATCACACCTATAAACCAATCAGGTAAGCTTTGACAGATTAGGTATTATACACCATTAACTTTATCTCCACATTTCAAAACTACCACATTCGTAAAATAGTGAGTACCTATTTTGAAAGACTGAGACTGCTATATTTGATGATAAAAAATCACACACTAATATTTAGATAAATATAACAATTTTTTTCACAAATACATTTACCTCCTTCACCTTGTTCTTTACCCCTCAGCATGCCCTAGCTCATTCCTACATATAATGATCATCTATTATTCCATTGTTGTTCTTTAGTTGCATTATTGGGCACTGGCTCTTTTCTCCTACAGTGTAATGATGGAATGCAGGAAACAATGTGAATCAAAGGCATGCAATTTTACATAATTAAAAAACACACTTTTTTGTTTACACAACAGACGAAAGGTGTTTAAAAAATGTCAAGTGCAAGAACAGACAAAGCAAAGATGGTGTTCTGAAAAACATTTGTTAGCTGCCAAAGAAGCTTCTTCATATTCAAGCTAACACTTTACAACAAATTCCATAACAAAAATTATGCCAAACAAGAAAGCCCGAAAATTATATATACAAATGCAATCCAAAACATATTGAAACAGATACCTTCAGAAGAGTTCATAAAAACATGAGAAGATCCATAGGAATTTCAAAAAGAAATTAATGATTTCTCTCTTTTGCAAAAACCCTAAATCTGAGTACATAAATTTCAAAAAAGTAATTAGAAAAGCCACAAACTTATAACATCACAAATGATTTTATAAAACTGATTTTTTTTTGTCAAAAGAAGACATATCCAAATATAGCCTATAAACATGTAAGAAAATTTAATACTACTAATGATCAGTAATTGTCAAGACCTTTGATAAATATGTCACAAGCATTATAACCCCAAAAGATCAACAAAATGTGTGACTAGTATGTCACAGTTCTTAATCTAGATTGATAGTAAGGGCTGTTACTAGTATTTCAGAGGCTTCATACACCAGAAGAATTGTGATCAGTATGTTAAAAGCTCTATACCCCAGAATATCACCAACAAAAACTGTGACCAGTATTTGTAAAGCTCCATACTCCACAAGAAACATCAAGAACTGTAGCTAGTATATTCAAAATTTAATACTTCACAAAAAAACATCAACCATCATTGTGACAAGTATATGTAAAGTTTCATACTCTACAAAAAACACCAATCATCATTGTGACCAGCATATTTAAAGTTCCATACTCTACAAGAAACACCAACCATCATTGTGACCAGCATATTTAAAGTTCCATACTCTACAAGAAACACCAACCATCATTGTGACCAGCATATTTAAAGTTCCATACTCTACAAGAAACACCAACCATCATTGTGACCAGCATATTTAAAGTTCCGTACTCCACAAGAAACACCAACCATCATTGTGACCAGCATATTTAAAGTTTCATACTCCACAAGAAACACCAACTATCATTGTGACCAGTATATTTAAAGTTTCATACTATACAAGAAACACCAACCATCATTGTGACCAGCATACTCCACAAGAAACACCAACCATCATTGTGACCAGTATATTTAAAGTTTCATACTCTACAAGAAACACCAACTATCATTGTGACCAGCATATTTAAAGTTTCATACTCCACAAGAAACACCAACCATCATTGTGACCAGCATATTTAAAGTTTCATACTCCACAAGAAACACCAACCATCATTGTGACCAGCATATTTAAAGTTTCATACTCCACAGGAAACACCAACTATCATTGTGACCAGCATACTCCACAAGAAACAACAACCATTATTGTGACCAGTATATTTAAAGTTTCATACTCCACAAGAAACACCAACCATCATTGTGACCAGCATACTCCACAAGAAACAACAACCATTATTTTGACCAGTATGTTTAGTTCCATACTCCACAAGAAACACCAACCATCATTGTGACCAGCATATTTAAAGTTTCATACTCCACAAGAAACACCAACCATCATTGTGACCAGCATATTTAGTTTCATATTTCACAAGAAACACCAATAATTACTGTGACCTATATGTAAAAAGCTTTTCTTCAAAATGTCACCATTAAGAGTTGTTACCATTATGTCACAGGGTTCATAAACCAAAACATTAGTAATAAGAGCTTGTTCAGTCTATTAAAAGTCTGATACCTAAGAAAATCAACAAGGATTGCAACCATTATGTCACAGGTTTCATACACTAGAACAGTGCTTCTCAATTGGGTGAATGAATATTATTAATTACACAACAAATTCAAGAGCAAAAAAGTAATTAGTTATAATTATTTATTCTAGTTGTAGTTTGATAGATTCATTTATTTTTTGTTGTATTTATTCTAGTTGTAGTTTGATGTATATTTAAGTCATAATAAAGAATTTTGCATTTTAATTTCATACTTTTGTCTTTTTTCAAACTTGAGTGAGTGAACTGTTGTGAAAAACAGGGATGAATGATATTGGAAAAGGTTGAGAAGCACTGCTCTAGAAGATAAGCAACACAAATTGAAACCATTATTTCATACTTCAGAAGATAAGCTACACAGGTTGCAACCATTATGTCACAGGCTTGATACTCTTAGAGGATAAGCAACACAGGTTGCAACCATTATGTCAAAGGCTTGATACTCTTAGAAGATAAGCAACACAGGTTGCAACCATTATGTCACAGGCTTCATACTCTATGAAATAAGCAACAAGGGTTGTAGACAGAACATAGAGGTTACATGCCCCCAAAAATTAGCTGTAATTAGAGCATTATAAAATGTATACCCCAGGTAAGAAAATAAATAGTGGTCAGTGAGTGACATTATGTCAGAGCTGTGACATTATCCCACTAACTTTATACCTAAGTTGATAACCAATGTGGATGGTGACTATTACCGAGCTGTTTAAAAGCCAGTTAGTACAAAACAAAATTTAAAAAACTGTTTTAATCTATTCAATACAAAAGTGTAAGAAATTCTCAGTTCCAAAAGCTCAAAAAAATGCAAGCATATCGATAATATACCTTAAATAATTATATACAACACATTTATAATTGAAAAAGTAAAAGAAACATCTGTATAAGTTAGAAAGTTTCAAGTTATTAGATGCAAGAACAGTGTGTCTTATGTCCTTGTAAAAGGTGGAACCAACAGATGAGCAAAAGCCATATGCATTATGAAAATCTTCAAAATTCATGGAACTCATGTTCCAGATAGTTAAAACACTTACAATTATCATCACTAAACTACCCGTGAGAAGTGTATGGAACTGTCAAATAAGAACAGCAGACAGAACTAAATGTACTAACTAATTAAGAAGACTTAATGCAGAGGGACTCAAAAGATTTGATACTGATTGGACCAGGTCAGCAAAAAATAATTTTCATATTAATTGTCAAACAAAATAAAATAAAATTATAATACATAGAAGCATGTGGATTACAATAAATAATTATAAGAGAGAGAACAAAATTGGACTATTGGAAACAGTTCCAAAGAAAAATGTGTGAAAACAAAAGATAGAGTTTAAAAGTCCTCATAGGACTAGTAAGAAACATGAAATATGACTGATCTTTAAACCAAGAGGATTTATCTTTTAAGAAGATAATTACACGTGCCTTTTAGTTCCCAATAATGCTACTAGACAGTACAACTAACTGACACAGAGCAAGTTAATTACAAATGACACAACACAATAGGCAATGATACAATGTGGATTAAATGTGCAAGGAAATAGTAATATGTGCTATAATTAAATCATAACAGTTTTATGATATAAAGAATCAATTTCAATAAATGACTAAAAAATAAGTTGGTGGTCAATCAAAATGTTTCATAAAAATAAACTTTTGTGAAAAAAAAAAGGTGATCTTAAATCAAATGACACATTAAAGATCCAGAATGAATAATGTCATCTAAAGACATTTTGATAATTTATACCACAGATTTTAAGTATGTTTCCATAAAAAAAACAATTCACTATGGTTTTATAACCTCAAAAATTGAAGGAACTTTAGGGTACAAACTTCTATTAATATGAAAAAGTTAACTGCAGTACTTAAATAGCCTTGCCAAAATAAATTCCCAATTATATCCAAATGATCAAGTTTATAGTTTGGATGTTTGTCAAAGCACACACTTCAAATGATTTGATTTTACAATTAAATTCTAATATCTATGTTTACTTAACAATTACTTTTAATGAGGTCTTTCATCATAAAAATTGACTAAACTTTGTATACACTGTACTAAAGATCCATTTACATAGTAAAACATCAAAATTTACTTGTGTTATTACTTTAGTGATGCTAAACAAACTTTGAGAACCATTACAACAGATTGAAGAATTCTGTTATTACCATCTACATATCTATCAAAATCTTAACTTTCTCTTACAAAACTGGTCCATGTGAACTTTTTTTTTTAAATAAAAATTAGCTGTATGTCATTACATCATTAAACACATGTTGATCCTTTTCAAACACACGTTTGTCAAGTATTTCTTGAATACCGATGATATATAAACATTTATGCTTCTGGTTAATAATAATAAAATCAAAGTAACTATGGTCACTGGACTACACATTTCAAGTGTTCCAAATATGCTTTTTACATCCTGCTTATTTTTTTTTTTTTTTTTTTTATATAGAGCATTTTGTAATAAATATATTTTGTAACATCCATGATCTAAATTTTTTTGTATGTTAAAACTTTCATTTACACTTTGTTTCTTACATTTGTGACTACAATTAAGTAAAGTACAGCGCTCAACACTGTTAGTTCATATGGAATTTTTCTTTCTAATTTTAATAAGACTCGGAGTACAACTTACTGCCTGTGGGCATAACTTGTAACAGTTTATCTTAGCATGACAAGAGATTATCTTCAGCTCAAACTTTATCTAAGATGCACTCAACCAACATGATTTTCTACCCTCCAGACTATTTGAAGCATTATATAAAATGCATCAGAAATTAAACCTTTTTTTTTTTAGACAGAGGCACAAATATATGTAATACATAGTTTGTCGAAGTTTATCTCTTATGTGTAAAACTGTAATAAAATGGCATACTAGTTTGAAACTTTCTCTAATAGTGATGGACATGGCTGATGAAATAATGCATTTGAATCATAAGTATATTAAAGTAGCTATATTCATTATTAGGATGAATTTTAGCTCTATGTAAATAGTATATTTTTTTATATCAAAAGTCAATATTAATTGGCAGAGCATTAACCATTGTAACCAATCTTTCTGTTGACAAATTAAAGGCACTATTACAGAGTAAATTGTTAACTCTCTTACAAGTATATTGTAGGAGCCTTTTAAACTTATTAGGCATTTCATTAGGAGTACCATAAATGATTTAAGATGTATATCTTCGTTTTGTGAGTAAAAATATTTTCCACACCATACACCCCATTTTTTAAACTTTTCTAATAAGTTACACATAGGGCAAAAACAGTATGCGTGTATACAAACAAAGATGGTATAAAGGGGTTTGAAAATGGATAGAGTAGTTACCTGTTCTATTTCCATACTGCTGGAACTTCAACTTTCTTAGTTACTTTTATTATATAAAAATATATAAGAACAAAAACTTTGAACATAAAAGTATGTGTTCCATCAGTTTTCTATTTTGGTTTTCATAAAAATCTATATTTAAAACAATTTAGTATTTTCTACAATGTTATGATACATATGACTACATTAAATTTTAAATTCATTACAACTTATTTCCAATTAATTTCATTGTATGGTATTAAAATGCTATAAGTAAAAACTGACAAATAATAAAAATTCTGGTATGAACAGTAAGTTTTTTGACAGACCATGGCACTTTAGTAGTGGCACAGTCAAATTCAATGAATCAAAAATAAAAGATCAATTTCATACAATAAATGGCTAAACATGTAAGTAAATGACACGTTTGAAAAAAAAATAGGTTTGCACATAATCTTCTTTGGGCTTGCTTAGAATCACACTTTCTGCAGATGGGGCTGGTGATCCTGAAAACCAGCTGTCCCCAAAAGTGTTAACAAATTAAAAGATTGCATCAAAATTTTTTCTGACTTTTCCTTTCCAAAAACTAGTTATAAAGGATCCACAAACAAAAGTATATTAATATTTTAGTTACAATTAAATTTCCACATGAAAATACAATTTTAAATTTTGCAATAGATTCCAAAATAGATCTTTATATAGTAAACATTTTGGACTTCTAGTCAATAATAGATTAAAACAATGGTAATTTATTGACTTTCCACTAATAAATGTGGTAAAGCAACCATTCATGATAATGCAATTTTATCCTAGCTATATCAAATTTCTTTAAAAGATCATATAGACTGCCTGAAATACACACTGCAAATGAATGCAAGTGTTCATTAAACAAAAAAAAAAAGGCCAATATAATTACATGTGTATCTAAAACTATTACATCTAAAAACCATATACTTTTCTATAAGAAAGCATAGTTTTATGTGTAGATGCTTAAAAAAGCAAGGTGTATAACAAAAAAAGTTGATAAATTATAATTGTCTGGTTAGACTCTCTATAGTCTTCATATACCCAACAGCAAGAAATATAATTTGGCACATCAAATTCAAAAGAACGTAGCAACCTTTAATGGAAGCTCTCATGAAGAATACAGAGATAAAAATGGCAAAACAATTTCATAATGAATGACTACAATCAAACAAAATTCAAATATGAAAAATGCACTGATATTCTTGTGTATTCTTGCTGTGTTCAGGAATCAAAACTTGTGGAATGTGCTTCACTAGATATTAAAAAAAATAAAAAAAATGAACAGCTGAAGAGGACTACACAAATACTAGAGTCCACTTGATGCTTCCTTTTCTTCACTTTGAGAAGTGCTTCTGAAAACTTGAAGCTTTGTGTTGTCCACGATTCTTCAAGTAATTCTTACATAGGACTTCTTGGAGGTGGAGATAAGGCATCAAGTGAGGAAAGCACAATGATGGGCCAACTAGTATGGAAACTGGGACGAGTGAAGCCTTGCAGACATACCCACACATACAGCAAAGATGATACAAGCCTTCACGGAGGAGGCCTATGGGCATTAACAAACAAAAAGACACAATCGAAATCTGTAAGGTTTATAGTAACAGTCATTAGTCAACACTGTACAAGCTCATCAAAACCATTTTACAGCTTCATGGGCACTTTTTGTTTTCAGTTTGTTAAATCAACTTCATAAATTAATACAACAAGGTCACTTACTTACATAGAAAAATACAAAGGCATAAAAGTGTGTATGTATATATACTCATTCTACACAAAATAAACGAACAAAAAATGGTGCCAAAATAATTTATAGTTCTTTTCATAAATATTCATCTAAATTACTTTTATTTTCTCTACCTTGTGGTTATCGGGGTAATTTTTTTTCAGTGTTTAACTTAAAACCTACATTAAAATGACCTGAATATTTCAAATAATCTCTAAAAACTTATGTAAAACAAGTTGCTAAGAACACTTAGCATCAATCATATTTACTTAGACAACTGATATTAAATCATGACAATAACAATGTACAGGTAGTTTCACCATTAACATCTCTACACTACAAAATTCCCCAGTAGCACAACCAAGTACCAAGTATTATTAATAAGAACTTCTGAATTAAAGTAAAGAATGTATAATAATAATATGTCAACCACACTATTACTGCTATATCCACTGTGAACATGACCTTTCACCTAATACCAAGGCTCTTAAGGTTGGCTGGGATATATATAAACTACACACCACCTATTCTTCAGTACAAATACCTTATTGAAATCACCCTACAAACACATGCATTTGTGTCATATGTACATAATGAAGTCAAACAATTTTCTGTAACTGAATATATAAACCAAGACGTTGGGTAGATTTTACAGCATGCATACTGGAAATGGTAGACCTATATAAGGACTGAACCTGGTTAGAAACCAAGGACACATCAAGACAGTTTTAAAATTTTATACTGTTCATACATTACTGACTCAAAAACTACAACAAAAGGTGAAAATCCATCTAAAGTTCAGATTATTAGCAATTTTCTGGTATTTTGTCTGTTACATTTTAAAGGACTGTTAAACACTCAAGACAAAAAAAAAAATATATATATACATGATTTTTGCAAAATGAAAGTTGTGTTAATAAATCTTGCAAAAGTTCACAGGCAAGTGGGAATGGGTACTTTCAGTAATTCTAAATTAAATTATAAAAGCAGTGCGGTGGCTTAAGTATATTAAACATATAAAAAATAAACTGTTCTAAATTGGAGAAGAACATTTCAAGCAATAGACAATAAATACTGACGTAAAATTTTAAAATACTTATATTTTATTTATGAGGTTATGGGAGATATAAAAATCTAAAATCTTTTTCCCATTTATACAGGTTTTTGAACTATTCTACATATAACATAGTTGCCAAATGTAAGTATTTATTACTGTAATTCTTACCATCTCCCCAAAATAAATAGTAGCCAGATAACAATATCAAACATCTTTACAGATTGGCTAATTCAGTTTTTTTTTTCAGTTTGTTACCTTTTCTGTAACACAAATTTGAATCAATCTCACTTAGCATAACTATAGATCAACCTTGACATAAATAGATATGACTATGTAAAGACACAATGTTTCATTTGATATACATGAAACTGGCTTGTGACAAAGGGTACGGGGGGAAAGAACAAATGGACTGGTAATGTTAACATTAATATCTTAATTTATTTTTTAAGTTGTACAAGTTCTTAATTTGAAATGTTTTTGATAAGTTTATTACAGCATACACAGGAATATACTATGTTAAAAAGAAAAATATAACTTACAACTTTAACTATTTTAAGTATAATGTTACCTTATATATTTCAGCTGGCAATATTTACCTTTAAATTGATTTTTAAATTTTTCATGTTACTAAATCTTTGTGAATACTATTTTTAAAGTTTTAAGTCTGTACTTCCTTTCCTTACAATTTAGATTTTTTTTTTGTCCCAAACGCTTTCAGTCCATTCAGTCAAGACACTTTATGCAACATTTAAATTTTAAAATGCAGTCTAGAATAAAATACACAACTATGTTTAATACATTTTAGATTTGAAAACATTACATTTTTCTATCCTTTGTCTATGTATACACATCATCAAGTCACTAATTGACAATGTGACACAGACTGAAATGGTTATCTGCTAAAACAAAATACAATAAACCCATTAACCTTTTCATTACAGCAGCCAACTGATGAAGATTTTACTTCTTTATCAATAGATACTATTTTCTAATATTACTGGAAAATCAATTTTGGTTATACAACACCAATTTTATTACCCTCACATTAGCTTATGAATAATTTCTTTATCAGGTCCACTCCTAATTACAAAAGATATATAAAACACACACACAGGTATAATGTGATTATAGTCAGTATATGAAACTGCTAAATGAACCAATTATATTTTTTTGTAAATATAGAATATACACATAAATTTGATACTTCTGTTCCAGATAAAGAGCAAACACTTTAGACCTTTGTCTTGTTTTAGTAATCTATTATTCTGTTTTATTTCATCTCTGTTCCTTTTGATCACAACATATTGCAAGAATTATTTGTATCACTTTGAAAACAATATTAGGTTATTAGGTAAATACCAGACTTAAAAGATTTAAGCCTAATAAACACTAAGGCATTGAGTGTTTCTAAAAATCTTATTCAACGTAACTTTACAATAGTGATTACAGTTATTTCTTTTTCAAATATACTTCTGTTGTGTTCAAAAGAAAACTTCAATATTAGTTTTCAACCCCTTACTAGCAACTACTTAAGCTACTTAAAATCATGGTTACGATGATTTTTTTTACAATCACCTCAACAAAAGTTCATATATTTGAATATATTAAAGATGCAAATGTAAAGCATGTGCAGCCTGATCAATCAGCTCACATGACAATGTACTTTCGTATTTTCAAGACTACACTTACAAGATTATCAATATGTGATGAAACATAACTAACACTGAAGGATTCTATGCTTAATATTAACTTGATATGCACTTACCATATAAATGAAAAGTACAACAATTCATTAAACACATGATATAGAGTACAACAGTCACAATAACCAGTTTATCATGTCTCCATGACAAGTACTACAAACTTCAAAGCTGGCATTTACTTATAAATAGAAGAAAATAACAAACATAAACAAGTTTTATTTTATTACAAGTTACAGCTTTTACAGTACGGAAGATTATTTTTTAGAACAGGTACAACGTTTCGATCAGTTGTGCGATCATTCTCAAGTACACACGTTTTATAGATAAAAGTTTCAGCATTCAAATGTTAATGTCAAGTTCATGTTCTAGTACTGTGACATTATGTTCATGGGCTTAAGAAGGGGTTTTTGGAGTTCTTTTACCCTGATCTTAAAGTTATGTCCTGTTTAAACTATATGAAAAGCTGGGCAATTGTTTAATTTAATTTTATAAATGTTTCCTATTGGGGTGGGTTAGCTATGCAATGTGTTTAATTATAATTTCAGGGGTGAAAACAAATCTAGGAGTTATGTTGGGGTTATATCCATATGCTACTCTTTTCAAAATCTCTCATAGAGATGTATAAATATTTTCTATATATGGGATATTGCAAGTGATTAGGTTTCCTTTGTTTTGTGGAGTCTTTTTTTCAAGTTTTTGTGTTGGTTAAGTGTCTCTTGTCTGCATTTTTTAAATTTGCTAATAGTTCCTGTAATTTCTTTAGTAGAGAATTGGTAAAGCATTGTGTTAAGTGTGCAACTTCTTCATAATGTTTCCAGTGGTGCATATAGTGTATGGTAAATTTAGGAAACTTTTTGGTGTGCCTAGCTTCTGGTGGATTGTATGATTAGAAAACCAGCTTCAATCAGTAAGTAAGTTCAAAATGAAACTATTAAACAAGAGTTTTTGTTTTGGACATTTGCACAAATCTAAACAAGGGTTATCTGTGCTAGCCATCCTTAATTTTGGACTTACAAACCAGACTGAACATTGAGATTTGATTATCATTCTTGTAATGCACAATGATCCCAAAGTGTGGAGTTTTTGTTTTTGTCTTGCATGTGTTCATGGCAATGAACCAAGGACCCTTAGATCCACATCCAGCCTCATATACAAAGGTTAATTAAACAATAATGTGATAAGTATATACATAAAACTAATAAATTCATATCCATTCATTAATAAAATACAAATGTTAATTTCATTCAATGCTTTAATTAAAATTTCACTTTTACAAAGTAAATAGTCACTGACATAAAATAAACCTAACACTCAATTTCACATTCTAAGTTGTAGTTTCTGTTCATAATCAAAAAAATTCTCTTCAACACAGCAAGGATTGTCTGCTTAATGCTTAATTTGATTTACACTAGTCATTTAAATAAAAAAATAATAATTTATTAAAACAGATGGCACTGAGTGCAACAGTCCAAATAGTCAATTTACTACTCGTCTTTATGAAAAGTAGTACTCCTTCAACCATAAACTTTACAGCTGGCATCTATTTATAAATATGAGCAAATAATTATGCATGAATAATGGTTACTAAGACAAAAATGTGATGAATATACACAAGGAAATGATCTTGGATATTGCATTAGAAATTATAAATAAGGTTAATCTAATATAAATGTTAATTTGCATTCATGATTATTTTCATTTCTTTTTTTACAAAGTAAATAATACCCACTAAAATAAAATTAAGCTAACACTCAATTTCATATTTCCTTTGAGTTATAGATTTTTTGATAATCAAAAAATGTTTAAAACAGGACTTGTACAAACGTAGCCTAAAAATAGAAATAGCTAAAATTGGTGTTAAAAAACATTGAACATATCAAATATAAATATTCCAATGTAAGAAATTCAACTGAAATTTTCCTTTTTCTTCCTTAGTTTAAAGCATCTGTATTTACAGATCTCAAAAGAATATTTAATCTTTTTTAGTTAATACCCACATGTAATACCCATTTGTATAACAAATTAAATACTACAAAATACATTTTATGAGAATTATTAACCCTAATATCCTAATACATATAGTTATAAAAGTCAGTAACAGTAAAGATATCAGAAGATTTGTACATGAATAAAGATAAATATTCAAGTAAGAGTATGGAATAAATGTAAAATACCATGAAAAACTAATATTTCCAATGGAATGACCAGACCCTTAATACAAATTATTTTCTTATTCAAAGCAATAAGTGCATTTTGGATCAAAATTTAGAATACAAGGTAATTTTAAACTTCATGCACACAGTTACAAAAATTTTCTTTTTAATTATACTATAATTTTGTAGGTAAAACAATTTTAATCTGATAACACACACAATAGTTTAGATATCCTAGAATATCAAATATATTTATCATACACATTATGATTTTACATAAGTACCTAAAGATATATACGAATATTGAGTACTATCTGTTGTTGATCTGAAGAAACTACATAAAAACATGTTTTAGAACAAGTTAGTTTTATACTCTATTACACAATTATATAAATGACAGAAAACACATCAATATGCTGTAAAAATAAACTTCAAGTCTAAAGGTGTTGCACTGAGTCTAACAGCATACACTATATATTATATTTCAACAATGATAAAGGCATTCCACAAACAATAAAGACAAAGAATATATTTTTAAAAGAATATTCCCCCGTTAAGCTACAACAGCTAAGAGAAATAAATAATGACCTTGACCTCTGTATGTATGTGACCTAAACACCTTCCAAAAAGGGTAGTACCACTTACAGTTCCAAACATAGGTTAACTTTTACTGACAAGAAAGATGAAGGAATAGAAATGACTTTTCAGCTGGACATTAAGAGGATGTTAATCACATATAAAACATTAAATAATTAAAAAAAATTTTTTAATTCACTTACTTTTCCTAAAAAGTACAACTGAGTTCACAAAACTTACTTAAACTAGATATTTTGCTAACAACTGTGATAGACAACAGAGTATAATTTCAAATGAAAAAAATAATGTTTACAATTTCTTATATCACTAAAAAATATCAAAAAACTTTTCTCACATACTCAACAAGAAATACTAAGTATAAAAATCTTTACAGAGTACCACCTATATTTATTATTTAAAAGTGTAAAAATATATTTGCTAATTTTCTATCAGAAAATAATTTAAATAAATTCAAACAGTATAATAATTGACTAAGTATCAAAACATATTTACAAATCTGTGTATTTATAGATATACATTTTTCCACTACGTCTTTCTCAACACCATAATACAGCAATAAATAATTATATATAAGGTATCAAAAAACTGCTTGTATAAAACTTTCTTTTTTCCATTTATAAAAAAATAATGCTTTTATATTATTTTTACCGGCATTAAGAAACCCCAACCACAATGTTTATAAAATAATCTAATATCAAACAGTTCACAAGGGAATAAAAGTGATAATTTTAACTGAGGCAAATCAATTTTTCTACATGTAATTTAAAAGCTTAAATAAATGTTGAACTTTAAGAAGTCCAATTCTTCCTTTTGTAATAAAAACAAACAATTCACACGTTACCAAATCTACTCCAAAAGCCTGAATAAAATCTGATAGCTAAAACTTCCCAGTTGTTCTATAATAAATTAAAACTGATTACAGTAACACTCTCAGTACAAGTAAGCCAAGGTGTGCATTTCATGACTTTTATGGTTACATTGAAAATTTAATTAAACTTGCCATCAAAACATAGTTAATAAGTCAATTTTTAATAAAAGTTTTAATGTTTTCTTTGCAAAAAGAAATACATCAACATATCTTCAATTTCCCCTCGTCTTTGTAATGACATTTGTTTGATCCAACATGCCCATTTTCTATTTTTTCATCACCCCTCTATGATTTCCTGAGTTTAACATAAATTACACATTATAGTATATATATTACTAAGGCGCAACCTAATCTTATAGCCTTTGATCTTCTTTATTTACAAGGATATAAACCACAAAGTCATACTCACTTGCTACACCCTCCCATCATATCCTTTCACAAATTTCCAATAATACTCTGAAGTTTGGTATTACATCACTTATAACCAACTGAAAAACAGTGTTATTTACTGAATGATGTGTAATACTACCTTATTCTCAGTAGACATTTTCAGTTATTTGGCCTACAAATTGAAAATTTAGCACTTTAGATTGAGAAATTAAGATAATTATTTTAAAGCATTTAAGGTTTAGTTAGAAAGCCAGTTCAATTACAATAGTTACAGGACATTGTTTGTCTTATACATTTATTATTTTGTTCTTAAGCACGTATCTAAAAATATAAAAATAATTTGATGTAATCATAATATTGTTACAAAAAAGTAGGCTTCATTTTTATTGACAGACAAAAACAAGAGACCAAATGTAATTACTAAATCCATTTTTTATATATATATTTTTTATTCATTGTTATAAAAGTAATGAAAATGTAAAGATTAGAAACTTAGGTTTGGTAAAAAAAAAGAAAAGAAAAAAGAAATAATGAAAATGTCTTCTTGAGGTTTGCTTACGACTAGTTCGAGAATTGCTTATACATTACTTCATTAAATAGAGTAACTTGAGCTATGCACTCAGCATATGATTTCCAGCTTGTATCACGAAATTATTAGTTAGATGCAGTTGAAAGAGCAATAAAACAATATAATTACATAGAAACAAATGCAAACTTTTATGAACTTAAGCTGTTTCAAATAAATAATTAATTTTCTGTTCTAAGCTACAGCTGTTCTAGAAAGAAAAAAAAGGTAATTTAGATTTATTTTTGTTGCGATTACAAAATTGGTCAAGTCAACCAAGTCCATATATTGTTAGGGTAGATAAAATAACAGATAATATATAGTTTTAGTGAAAAAAAAGCATATTATATTCATTTAGGAAGTTTTAGAGGTTATGCAAACGAAATATAAAAACCGTAAAATGAAAGTCATTTTAATCTTAATATGAAAATCACCTAGTAATCACACTAGTCAGAGTCCAAGTCACACTCTGACTTCATATATTTACTTACAAATCTTTAGCAAAAATACTTAATTAACAAATCTAATTTTTATGTATAAAAGACAAAGTTTACTAAAAGCTTGCCAAATTTTGTGAAGATAAGTTTAATAAATTAAAAGTCATAGTATGGAGACTCATGGTTACCTGGTGGTTTTAAGATAGTTAAGTGACTTAGCCCATATAGAGTGAGTTAAAAAGCTACTGTCATCTTATACCTGTAATTAGCATTTGCGATTTATTATGTAAAAAAAGCTTCTAATTCATATTACAAGATACAAAACAACACTTGTTGGTTGCATGCTTTTTTCTGTTGTTTTTTATAGCATTCTTTTACCTTTGACTGAGACTTGTATCTTGTTTGTTTATATTTTATTCACTAATCTCTGACTTTAGAGGCATATTTTAGCTTTATAAGCAATCTGGTATTACAAGTTTCTTTTTATTAAAAGTCAATATTTTCAAAACAAAATTTAGTTTTTCCTACCAATATAATGACTTAAACTGTGTCATCTCAAGAAAGACCTCTACAGCATTAAAAAAAAAGCATTAGAACTAGAATACAAACACAATAATAAAATTGAGCAAATTTATCCCAGCCATTCTTCTATGTATAAATGAATGTACAAAAGCAATTAACCTATGAAAAATATTTTTCAGTTTGATATAAAACAAAATGTATGATAGTGAAGTATCACAATTAGTAGTTAATTCAAGTTGGAATAGGCATTATAACATCAAAAATGGAAAACATCTTTGAATTTAACTTGATAAACTATAATAACAAACACCACAGTAAAGATGAGTCATTCCCTCATCTAGAACTATACACACACACACACTTCTATGATATGTAGCTTTCAGACAAATATGTACATATGTTATAAATATAAAACATCACAGTAAGATGTAATTCTAAAGCTTTTCTGATGAAACAACAAATGTTGAACTATCTGGAAATTACATTTGAATTTTAACTTTATAAAAGTCTATATTTAAGAAGTCATGAAATATAATAAAAATTAAAGAAGTTGTCCACAGTTTATCTTTCAATTAGATATGAAAACAAATACATGCAAATTTAAATATATCACAGTCTAATGTCATTAAAAGTAGCAGTTGAAATAAGCATTTAGTAATGTATCACACAATATGAAATATAAATTAAAAATAGCTGTCAATTAACTGCATATTCAATCTTTGTGTTCATTTAAAGAGAACAAATACAACATTCATACACATAAAGTACAAAAACATTATTGCATGAACAAAGAGAAACATGTTTTGCAACGCTTATTAAAGACACTATCAACCTTTCTTAAATTAACTATATACTTACAAACAACTTTACAATTACATTACTACCTTTATTATGTTTCCAGTGTACTGGGACTTAAATACAGCCAAACATTTGTAACTAAATATTTATCGATTCCAATCTAAAAATGTGTTGTTAAGGAGAAAGCTCTGGTCAAACCGTGAACACATATGTGTTATTAAGTTAATGAAGCAGACTTATCTAGTTCTCAAAACAAGTTTCTAAAACTGTTTCAATTTAACATACTTAAATATACAAATATTTAGCAATTCAAAGCCATTCCACTGGTATAATTCTAATAAATATATTAGCAGAAACGTACTTTATAAACCCCAAAATTGTTTACAGTACAGAAATCCAGCTTCGAAGGCTGTGTTCTGAGTTGTGTCATTTTAATAATAATTATGAAACATTAAAAGAATTCCAACTTATCCAGTCAAAATATATAGTTCATTATTATTTTAGTCACTGGTTTTACCATTATCAACACAGTACCAATGACTTTTGAAATTCATTGAGATTACAATGTTTAAGAAATTTAATTTCAACATGTCCCTTCTTTAAACTTGAAGAAGCTACAGATCATCATGATGTGTGAAAGATAAACTTCTTCTCTGTCAGTGACTGAAAGTCTCTCTAGTGGTACTTCCACCATAGCTAGAAGGCAAGGGCTGGAAAAGAAAATGATCAGTTTGTATTTATTGAAGACTGGAAGTCATTGAAAAAGGACAGGGAATTAGCTTTCCCTGTGCAGGATAAGAAAGCATCAGGAGTTCTAAAAGGAAAGTCAAAATGTTTTCTCATATCTAAACATTTAGAAATTACAAACTGAAGAGAGACTAAGTTAATGGTTTCCTACTTGAAAGCCAATAACTTAAGCAAATAGTGACACAAAAAGTATGCATATTATTACCTGCTTCCCACGTCTACTAACAGATTTTGTGATATTATAACCAGTAAAAAGAAAAAAAATTATCTTTATATGATCACCATCTATCCCCATATCAGAAAGTTATATCAAAATAAAAAAAAAATTCAGATATGATTATTTGTATTTATTCTTTTCATGCAGTTAAACAAGGAGAGCTTAATAAAGTCCAATATGGACATAAAAATAGAACTAAACTCAATATTATGCACATGGAAATTATGATAATAAGCCACACATTAAGTACGTGTTACATATGCATAAAAAGTACTGTTATCTTTCATACAAAAAAAAAAGTTTAAATATTTCACATCCAATGCTTTATACAGCATTTTCTTCCTAAGTTTTTGTATACTTGTTTACTCTCTCTCTCTCTCTTGCTCTTTCCACTGTTCTGAAATGGTAATAAAAACCATGAATATGTTAAAAAGATAGATACAGAATGCTTCCACCTTAAGCTTTTGCATAAAACCATATCTTGTTACACCAACCTTATATTTTAATCTTTCTGAACCAATTACCTCTAATGCCTGCTACTCCTATGTTCACGTTCACGATCTCTATCTCTGTCTTTATCTCTGCTGTGCCGATCTTCATAGTATCGTTCTCGGTCACGGCTTCTGTCTCTGTAATCCTTCTCTCTGCTTCTGGAGCGATCACGACGACTGGACTTTTCTCTGCGAGATGACCTCTCACGAGATCGATCTCTCTCTCTTGATCTTGGACGATCCTTGCTTCTGTGTGAAAACAAAAGTCTGTTAACTAAATTTCTTTATAAAATTAAAAAGTTGTCCTTTGCTGGAAAATTAAACTTTTGAATTTTGTTTTATGGTTAGAAAGTAAACAAAGAAAATATTGTTTAAATATAACTTCTTGAGTTAAAAACAATTTACTATATATAGTGCTCCTTGGTAATAAAATGATCATATTACCCAATACAGTATGCACATACGACTTTTTTTAATTTTCTTTAATTGCTATAAACAACAAAATACAAAAAATGTACTACATCAATATAGTCAGCACATGGAATTTACTTAGTTGAATCATTTCTGTAAAAAGTCAGTTCTTTTATCAGAGCATTTTTTCTGCAAGATCATTTTTTTAATAAAAGATGTTAACTGGTTCAACATCATGTTGTGCCTCTAGCCACATCATTGCAGTTTCTAAGCTGTTTAGAGCTTCCTGAGCAGTAAACAGATTGGCAAGCACCTCCAACTCTTGGTCACTTCCTTCAGTTCCCTTCTCCTTGATGGCATGGCACTTTTACATGGTTCATACTGAATTGCTCAGATCAATGTAAAGTGCTTTCTAAGTACTCTCAGAATGTTTTTTTCAAGCACTTTTTGGAAACTAAAATCTACATCAAAATCAATCAGATTCCACTGAAGTTTTATAAAAATCCTATTTACTTGTTCAATATATGAATGTAGACTAAGAAGAAAAGAAAGACTATTTATTGTGCTCAACTTGCAATATGCATTAAAGTTAGATATGTCGATATACTGTGCTATTATAATATTTTCAAGTACTTTTGCAAAAAGCCCCTTTTCAAGTCCTTGAAATTCAAGAACTTTCAAGGATGCATACGCAACCTGCTTTTAACAATGTTTTCATCAGTCAAGTCATAGAACACTGATTTTTCATTCTCAATATTAACCCATTGTTCAATCATGTTTTCCATAAGTTCTGGCTCCCCAAGGATATTCCTTACTGCCGGAAGATCACAATCTGATGCCATTGCAGTAGGCCTATTTTCCACCTCTTTATCATTCTCCTCTTGATTCACCTCACCTTATGTTCACAAAAAAAACATTTTCTCCAGCAATTTCATATGTTATCCTTTGAAATAAAGTTTCATGCAAGACCATCTGGGAAAATCAACTCCCTTTTAACTTACACTTTTAAAACCACATTTTTTACTCTTGCAATAATTGTTAGTTTTCCTTAATGGTGTACAACTTTCTCTTATTTAAATTCATCATTACCCATAAAATGTCTAATATAATGATACATGGCAATTCAATATTTTAAAACCTTGCACAGTAATCAGATAACCACAACATTAACACAACTAAAGACGAGAAAGATACACAGAGGAACGTTCTTTGTTGTGAAAGCCCAATGTAGAATGTAGGGGGAGGAAGGAAGACCCGCAGTATAAGCAACAGAGCACTGTAACTTAAGATTTTGTAATTAACACTTAAACAGTAACACAATGAATGAACTGGCACATACACAAACATATATACATTATAATTAAGCCAAATACATACAGATATTTTCATTTTTACACATCACAGCGCTAAGCAGAGCTGACTAAATCATCAATTTACCGTGATCCATATGACTTGGATTCCACTCCATGCAATGTGTCCTGTAGAGAACTTGTAAGAATCTTACAGCGATCATCATTTGCTACTTTTGACTGCTTGATCAATGAAATTGCTGTAACCAAGGTCTCAATAGCACTGGCATAGTCCCCTTTATTATAATAATAATGAAAGAGAGTGAGAGTGTATTATTAATTTTACCAATTAAAAATTTACTAATTTAAAAAAAATGTTAAAATTAAATTGAAAATAAAGACTGAATTCATGATTCAAGACATTTTAGAAGTAAAACTCTATTTTTAAGTTTAAGATACTTATGTTGACCATACTTATATTCAGACAAGATACTAATATAAAACATGCTAACATTACAATAACATTTTAAGTCTGAGGACAGAAAGTTTTGGTACATTACATACAAACATAGTACTTCTTGATTTTGGATTAAATACTCACATCTTGCCTTGAAAAATTACCCCATAAGGAAAATATGATTTAATATTGTAAATAAAATTCTTGAAGCTTTATTATAAAGGTTTGGCTTAATTATTTGTTGTATAATTTCTACAATTTTATTATAATTCATTATTTGTATCATAACTGGATTGAAAATTTATGAAAATGGACTAAAACTGAATTTTGATAAATACAAAACTACATCTTCAATATAAAACTGTTATCGCATAACAGGTATCTACAGTCATCTAGAAGGAAAAAGATTTCCTGGTTCCTACCTGCACTTGCATCTGCCACTGCTCTAGCTATAGCACTACTTGAAACAGTGCGATTCCTATTCATAATTTCTTCGAATTCTGCATCACTGATTGGTGCACTCTGGTGATCTTGTCTAAAGCAATGGGAAAGCAATTATTATATCATAACTGACATCAAAAGATAGAATCTCATTCAAATTAATCTTATGCATATGAGGGTCATAGTACAAGTCACAACCTTTTTTTTAAGTAAGAATGGGGCAGATGTGCAATACAAATTAAAATTCCAAAAACACTTAAACAAAACTATACAAGCACATTATGCACACTGTTGAGTAGCAGATAAACCAACTGCAGAGTAACAAACCACTTATTTGTCAATATGACCAACTGATTAACACTATTGGAAAGGCGTAGCTCACTCCTACCTTCACTTTATGGAAATCTAAATGCACATGATTGAATTACAGTACCTTGACTAAAAGAGTTTTTCTTTATTTATAACCTTGGTAATAACAATAACCATTTTGCAACACTACTAACAAGCGAAGTAACAACTCACTCTCATATCACGTGCAGGTGAACAACTCCTTATGTGCATGCACCACGTGATCAGCCTGCAGCTGTATCAGCTAGATAAAAAAATGTGAACCACATAGATTCTCTAGGTCTAAGTTTTAACTAAAATCCTATGTTGTTAACCTTGAAAAGTCTTTACAGAGCATTACTGTAAGAACAGAGATAAAGTTAGAAACTGTAATGCTGAATATGCGAAACAAGCCTTAGCCATTAATGCTGCCACCCAGGCTAGGTAGAAGAAAGACTGTAGCAAGGATATCAGCAAGAGCCAGGAAATGTCAAGAGATAGCTGTAAGAAAAAGCTATGAGAAAAATAGGCCTATAGTCAAGTTACTATCGCAACTTATTACCCCCCCCCCCGAAAAAAAGGGGGGGGGGAAGACAAGTGTAAAAAATTTCTAAATGAAAAAAAAAATTAGGAAGCAGGAATAGAAGCACCAAAAAGTAAGAAAACAAGGTAGGAATTGTCGGGATAACATTACAACACTTGGTGGTTTTTGACATGGTATAACCTCAAAGTGAGTGTGGCCACCATTCCTCCCATTCCTACTTTGTGTTTTACTAGGAATTTTGATCCAAGTTTAGACTTGAAATGAGTTTTATCAGTAGCTAATCCTTTCAAAATATTTAACAAGTTTTGATACTATTCTTTTGACCCATCCCTTATCAGTCAGATAGCTATAATGTCTCCCATAAGCAAAGTATGACTACTGGTGCTTCCCATCTCACTTCCAACATGAAACACCACATTAGGATGTCAAGCATTTAGTTATGGTCACATAATTTGATTACATACACGTATCTGTACGTGGTTGCTGAAACAAAGTTTACAACAGAGAAATTTAGTTGTATATACCTTTCATTTAGTTTGAACAATTACCATGTTACAAAAAGCACATGAAGTAGAAATGAGCGGAACAATGGCCACACCCATTTTGAGGTTGTACCATGTCAAAAACCATCAAGTGTTGTAATGTTATCCAACCACTTCCTACTTTATTTCCTCACTTTTTGATGTTCCCATTCTTAGTTCCTAAAATATTTTATACTTATTAAAGTATCATCAATGTATGTTAATCAACTTAGCATCAAAATTTAGTTTATATTTTACATTTTTATATTATCTGCTATTATCTATTTATAGTATATTTATGGTTCAAAGAGCAAGAAAACACTAAAAGTAAATGAAAGTAGATATGAAACTGTTAATCAACTCTTTCACCTACAATGTAAGTAGGTTACATAACTCTCTCGGGTTTTATTCCAAAAATGAAATTGTTTAAAACTTAAGAACTTTCTTAAAGACATGTAATTAAAAGAAAAAAAAAAATTTTTATACTATTTTTACAAAACTTGTTATTTATCATAGTTACTTGCACTCGCATTCTGGGTAGTTCAAGTGCAAGGTGATTTTCATGATAAGTATAAAAATACTTTACTTTGAGTTTTTAAATTGCATTTGCATAACCACTAGAACTTCCTAAATGAATATCAAAATTTTTTTAAGGTAAATGTTTATATTTTCATTTTCTCTATCATATCACTAACTGTATCTATTATCATCAACGTACAGTTCAATGAAGTGTTTAAAACTAAGAAACAGAAATATGTACATACCTATTAAATCTCCATCAAATAATCTTAAAATATCTTCTTTTGGTTATATTCAAAATTTCAGTTCTTTACCTTTTCACTTAAAGTATATTTTTAATGTATAATTTTCCTTTCTTGTCCTTTGCAGTTTATTACTTTATCTCAACACGTGTCAACAGGGGCCCTTATTAAGTATTTTTGGCAAAGATATGCAAGCCTTTAGCAAAAATGTTTTTTTTTTCATTCACGTAACTTAACCCTCGTGGCCCAGAGTAAAGTTTTGGTTAGATTAGAAATTATGAAACCTTTCAAATATGAATTTTAAAGCATAAATAATATGTAAGTAACTAAAATATAAAAAATAAAACTTAAATACAATTTATCTATCTTACTAATAAGTATATAAGGGAGAGAAAACAAAGCGATAGCAAGTATGAAATTAGCAAACAATGCTTCATCTGTTTGAGTACTTAGTAATGAACATTGTTCCCTCATTTTAAAATAAATATTGGAAGATTGTAGTTGAAAATGAGTTCTTTCTATTGGTTACAAACATGTTAATCAAATAAAAAAAAGTGGCTGTGGATACTGTCAAGGGAGGTGAGAAAATTTTTCTCTGATTTCTGACTTGGCAATGAAATTTGAACTAAGAACACATAAACATCACTGTACCAGTAGATTCAGTCCAGACATATACATACATTGTTAATGAATTATTATTCAAGTAATACAGATAAAACATTAAAATCTGTGAAAACTTGTGTGTCAAGCACAAAAAAGCTGAAATTTAAGTATATTTTTATATAAAATATCTTTTGAAATAATCGAATTCAAATTTATATAACTTGAAACTTTCAATTATAATGTGAATGATAAGGTTGATTTTGTTATAATACATTGATGGTAAAGTTGTTTAATTAAATATTAAATGTAACTCGAAAATATTTTAAAGTGTGTGGTCAAAGTGAAAGGGTTAAGAGCCCGAGGCTGTTTAGGACAAAGAACTGCAATTATGTTACAATCTGCAGTCATTCTTGGGGGAAAATGCATTTTTGATTTTATTTCATATTTTTTAAACTTTTGCTATGGATGTGTTTGTTATAGTTAAGTGTTAGAGCAGAGAAAAAAGAAGATAAAATGTAGTTTTACCAAAAAACATTTGGTATTCATCTAGAAGGTTTCAGAGGTTATTCAAATACAATATGAAATCTGTATGATGAAAGAGTTTTTTTTTAGTATGAAAATACCTTTCACTGAGACTGACTCAGTAAAACCTTTGTAAATTCATACATATATTTAGTAAAAAATACTTTATCAAAAAATCTGATTTCTTGTGTAAAGTAGCTTTGTTATATTTACTAAAAGCCTGTCATTTTATCTTGAAAAATACATTACAGATGTTCAGAGTTATAATATGTATGGTTTCATGGTGGCTACAAGGTCAATCAAACTGACTCCACCTTTATGCAGTGTTAAATAACACTGCTTTTGATGTTAACAGCCAAAGATGACTTGTAATTTTTACAGACAACTTTTTAGATTAATATTATAACAAATATATTTATTTAAAATTCAATAAATTGCCTTTTACATATTCTTTTTAACCCTATCGAGATGGTAGGGGTCAGAGAGCATGTTATCACATTTGTAGATTTAATTTCATTTTATTTAGCTATTATTTTATGAACGTGTGTCAATAAGTTTGGTATCAAATTGTAGATTATAATTCAAATTTTACTATTATATATTAGTTAGTTTCTTAATTTGAAAATAAATATTTAAGAAAAAAGAGGCTATATATCGATTTTTGTGTGTCACATGGCATGTGGCCTTCTGAGTTAGGTCAGATTACATTTTATGACATCCACAATACAAAGTCTATAGTTTCGTACGAGTTAGAAATTAAAATGTTTGATATTGGCAAGCTAGAATATAAAATAAGAACCTCCTACCTTTTCTATTTGCTGAGATATCATGATATTTAGCAAACCCACCATATTGGCTCCGCCCACCACTTCATCATTTCAGAAGACTTATCTATGCCTAATTTTATATACCAATAACTTTATAATCAATCAAAAGCTATATATTTATTCTACATAATTCTGTCAGTCTCTCTAAGTTACTTATGAGAGAAATGCTCATATATCATTGGAAATTTGAACGTATTGCTATCAAGTCTATTTTGTGAATAGAAATTCTATTTTTTAGATCCAAATACAATTTAGTTAGGAAGCCTGATAAATTACAGTGGATTTTTGGGGTATTGGTATAGCAATTTATAAAATTTTTTTGTATTCCAAAATGCTTATATAAAGTCTACAAACATTTTTTTCCATCTCCACATCATAAATAGTAGATATCATTGTTTTTCACACATTTTTTATTTACTGCTTTATGTTTGAAAAAAATAAGTAGGTACTTGTATTATTTTTCTACTTGTTTACATTGAGGTAGAATAAAAACCAATTACAAAAAACTAAAGACTTGGCAATTCAGGAAAAGTTTATTTATGTAATTTGTGAAAGTCTAAGAATTAAATTTATCACTGATCAACTGATATTAACACATGAAAAGGGACATCTTTACACTGATCAACTGATATTAAAACATGAAAAGGAACATCTTTACACTGATCAACTGATATTAAAACATGAAAAGGAACATCTTTACATGAACTCCCGGTTGAACTTGCAGTTTGCTGGTGAATAATTTTTTTCTCAAGTTACAATCAAGAAGACTAAGCCAAGAATACTAGCACAATCAAAATGACCCTTATTTATATTACTGGAAACTACACATTTATTGGTTACCGTGTAAGCATAGGAAACATGATGTCTATAATCATTTATACAAATTTACACCTATACCAACGCTAAATCCCAACCACCAAGTAAGATAACAAGCAAGTTATATATTGTACAAAGCCAAATCATAAATATTTTTTATCACTTTCATAAAGTACTTTAGACATTTCTTGCTGCAACCACTGTATTACAAAGAAGCCAGCAAATTCTATCCTACTGTGTTCTGAGAGCAACGATCCAAATAGTTTCTGTAGGCTACTTCCACTTTTTGACTTATTGGATCGGCCCAAACTTTCTACAAAGTCAAACATTTTATAACACTTTAGACAATTGTCATTGCAGGAAATGTACTTGGAACTTTACTGTCCATACTGAAAAGAACAGAGTACTATTCATTTTGTTTCTTCTTATTTCTAACTCATTAACTAGCAATAAAATACCTACGGAAAATAAGTGTGAAAAGGTAAGAGCGTAAACTCTGACCATAAGTACTTTGAAATTTTGTAATCACTACTAACAATACTATACATTTTATTTTGCAACCTTTATTTTTGATATACTTTGATTACTCACCTACAACCTGGGGAAAACAAGTATAATATTACAGTACAAAAAATAAAATATAAAGTTTTACTGAAAATAAAAATGTTTGATATTTAATTACAAGGTTATATATTTTTCAATTATTTTAACTGTTTATTATTATAAAGTTAACTAAAAACAGAAAGTTGTTAGGTAAGATAAAAGAAAAATAATAAAAAACCTTCATGGGGTTTATGTGCCAGAAGCTTCTGCATTACACTGTTCAATAGTCATGTCAATGCATGTGTGCAGTGCAATTTTCAACTCCTGTCAGGGTATTTTTAGTTAGACACAGTTTGTCATGATATAAAAGACTGTTTGGCTTAAAGTGATTAATTTATATTTGTGAGTGAATATCTTATTATTTTTAAGTTTTGTTATAATAAGTTTGTTTTTTTTCAAATTTGCGCAAAGCTACACGAGGGCTATCTGTGCCCTGCCATCCCTAATTTAGTAGTGTAAGACTAGGGGGAAGGCAGCTAGTCATCACCACCCACTGTCAACTCTTGGGCTAATCTGTTACCAATAAATAGTGGGATTGACCATCACATTATGATTCCCCCACAGCATGTATGGTGGGACAGGGATTCGAACCCGTGCCCCTCAGATTGGGTGTCAAGTGTCCTAACCACCTGGACATGCTGGGCCATAATAACAGTTAAAAGCAGATGATTGTAGAAGGTTTTGTTAATAACTAATTGGTGTCAATAATATAGAAACTGGCCAGACAACTATGTAATAAAAATATAAATAGAGTGAGACAAGCGGGAAGCAGTAGACGGACAACAATAGACAGATAATATCAAAAGAGAATATAGTTGGTGTGAAGTTATGTAACATAAAAGTGATAGGCCTAATGACTGACATAGGCCTAACAATTGATACAGATATATATACATGTATATTAGAGTGAAACTAACAGTGGAAAAGAAAATAAGAAAAAATATGTTTATTCTGTCAAAACAAAATTCTAAAGTAATTGAATCAGCCTGAGTGCACTTTGACAAAAGGAACATAGGATCTTCAGAAGAAAGAAGACCACAATTGTAATTAAATCACACCAGACTAATATTGTGATAGTATTAGAAAATAGTTCGGCTTGTCAAATGAGATTCTAAAGTAATTGAACAGGCCTAAGTGTACTTTTGACGAGAAGAAGAGAACTATACATATACTGATATAACTTTTACGATATGCTTATATTCTCTATAGTGTGAATACTTTATTGTACATACATTTAACTTGTTCTGAATATATATATTATTTGAAAACAAGTAAAGTATGTGCTCTTTATTCATCGTTGAATTTATCGCTAACAAGCCAGACACCTACTGTAGAAGAATCCTAAGCTCAACAACTACATAGTATATATTTATACTATTAAGAAATTTAAGTAAAATCTATTTATTTTGACAAGTGGAAAAAAAAACAGAACCCATATACATATATAATATATTTTTTAAATTCTGACACAGTTCAAAGACCAATAAAATAAAAATTAATAAATATAAATAGATTGATACTATTAAGAAATTTCAGCTATTCAGAATAAACATTTGTGGTTTCCTATTACAATTTGCAGTTATTTTAGAACAAAAAAGGTAATTTAGATTTATTTCCTAATTTTTATGATGGTTACGAGGTTGGTCAAATCGGTCAACACCATAGAGTTAATACTGACAAAATAACAGGTTAAATATAGAGTTTTATTTAAAAAACATTTGATGGTTATCTACGCAAATGAAATTTAACAAATTTCAGATAAAGAAAACTATTTCTAATCTTAAAATCAAAATTACTTTGTACATCGGATAGTCAACATTCTGAAAGAAAAATTCACGAGCAAATCTTTAATAAAAAAAATCTTAAAACATAATTCAAAAACCAGATATTTTGTGTATGAAATCCTTGTAATGTTTACTAATAATCTGCAAAATTTTGTAAAGACTTGCATACACTTTCAAAACTTATAGTACAATTACTCTCATAGATACTTTCCTGGTTACGAGCTGGGTGGATTCCACTCAGCCCATAATGGAAGGGTTAACAGGCAAAAACATCTTGTATAACTGCTATACAACTTTTAAAACATTGATATTACTGTCTTTGTTTAAAAGGTATTCATTCCCACAAAACCAAGAAATAATGACAAAACATACAAGTCAACAGATGCCAATTTTGAAAATACCTTTCAAGTGGAGGTCCTCTAAATTCTGGGTACTGGCTGGGTGGTGGTCGGCCATACATATCTCCAGGCTGGGAAGGTGGTGGTGGTCCTGTTGGCATTCCCTGGGGTTGGCTATGTGGAGGGAAGAAGGCTGGGTTCACATGTGGAGCTGGGGGATGACTTGTAGGTGGAGGCATATTAGGAGGCATTCCAGGACCTGGAGGAGGTACTAGAAGTACATAGTTTTTTGCGGACTCTTGGATCAAGACTTAATGTTTTAATATTAACCTTACTATCATATTAACTAAGGTGAAACCTTCACAATTTATTAAATGTCTAATTCATATTGTAAAACAACAAACACAACATAATACTACATAAATGTATCTTGAAATTAATCAAAACATAAAATCCAGAACTAGCTCAATGCACTACAGATTAAAAACAGCCTGTTGAGCTTTATAAAAACTCCAAAAATAATTTAAACTTTATTTTACAGAACTTTAAAAATCCACTTGGATTGACAAAATACCAGAAGTAACTTATGAGCATATTTTAACAAATCTTCAGAAACAACTTCAGGTTGCATTAGCCCAATCGCCCAGGGTACCCTTTACTGCACATGACACAAGGTTTTAGTGTATTACATTCAAAATTTTATTAAACTACTTTTTGTTTATGTTATACCAATTAGAATAGCATAAATTCTTAGCTAATAATCCATATTTTAATAGTACACAAGGTTTAAGTTCTTAATTATAGAAGGCAATATTTTAAAAAATCCTTAATTTACACTAGTGTGACCCATGTGACACATTTTGTCTTAGCAGGTTATCATCCCTATTTTATACACCCACCCACCCTGACAAAGTATGAAATTAAACATAAAATGCTCTCTATAAAATCGTTATTGCTCAAACAAACCACAATTTTTATAGCCTTCAATTTTGTTTGGTTACAGATCTACCAAATAGAAAATCAGACCCCTCATGCCACACCCACCTGTCACATCCTCTCTTTCACAATTCGTTGCTAGTTCTCTCTAACGTTTTATTATATATTACTTATAACTAAAAGAAAGTCAAGGTTTTCATCTATCAAATGGCATATTGTATAACGTTGTGTTCTGAACAGAGTATCGTCAATTTCACTCACAGTACAAGATTCGTTCCCGTGAGAAACTTAACGACTAGCTTGGATGAATTTTTAATGACTCCTGTCACATAGTTAGAAAGCCAGGAAAATTTTGAGAAGTGAATTTGTCTACTTTTTGCATGTTATCAGTCTATATTCTTTGGTGCATTATTCAATTAAATAAAAAGTAAGTGCATTACTATCTATAGTATATAAAATTAGGATTAACTTTCATTGTGAACCTGTGAGCAAGAAAAAAGAAGATTGGGTAAGTACTTCATTTCTTGTTTTTCATATTTATTCTTTATTTATTATTATAAAAGTAACTAAAATCTAAAAATACAGATATTTTTAAGTTATTTAAAACTAGATTAAGTAAAAATAAGTAATAATAATAGCAGCTTGTGGGTCATGTAATTCGATAGTGTAACATGAACTGCACATTCCCAAAGTGATTTACAATTTATAATGACATGGATAGTAGTTAGACACAGTTCAAAGTGCAATAAAACAATAAAATTTAATTATAAATAGATGTATACTGTTACAAACTTATAGCTACTTAGGATAAACAATTTGAAGTAATTATAGAAAGAAAAAAATGTTAATTTAGGTTTATTTCAAGTTTTTTTTTTATGGTTACAAGGTCTATCGAATTGACCAATCCCATTTTGAGATAGGGTAGAAAAAATAACATAAAAACTATAAAGTTTTACTGAAAAAAAAATGCTTGAAATGCATTTAGGAGGTTTTGGGGATTACACAAAGGAAATGTGAGACGAGGAAAAATATTTTTAATTTTAACACGAAAATTACTTTGCACACGAACTATTCAAAACAAATACTCCATATATTAATGAATAAATCTTTATTATTTTACTAAAAATAATTCACTAAAAATATGATTTTTTTTATATGTGAAAGACTTATAATATGAACTAAAAAACTGCCAAAGTTTGTGAAGATATACACACTGTATTGAAAGTTAGAAGTATTAAATCTATAAAGATTTTAATCG